>NC_062296.1:45279229-45465773 GCF_902655055.1 Lutra lutra
AAAAACATTGAAGATGACACAAAGAAATGTTAAAAATATTCCATGTTCATGAATTGAAAGAACAAATATTGCTGAAATGTGTATACTACCCAAAGCAATCTAACATTTCATGCAATCCCTATCAAAACATTAGTAACATTTTTCTCAGAGCTAGGAAAAAACAAATAAACAAACAAAACAACAACAAAAAAAAAATTCCTAAAATTTGTATGGAGCCACAGAAGACTGAAAATAATCAAAGAATTCTTGAAAAAGAAAAGCAGAGCTAGAGGCATCACAATTCTGGTCTTCAAGTTATATTATAAAGCTGTAGTGATCAAAACCATATAGTACTGGCAAAAAAAAAAAAAGATACTTAGATCAATGGAACAGAATAGAAAACACAGAAATGAGCCCACAACTATATGGCCAACTAATCTTTCACAAACCAGGAAAGAATATCCAGTAGGAAGAAGACTGTCTCTTCAACAAATGGTTTTGGGAAAACTGGACAGCAACATGCAGAAGAATGAAACTGGACCACTTTCTTACACCATACACAAAAATAAATTCAAAATGGATGAAAGATCTAAATATGAGACAGGATACCATCAAAATTGTACAGAAGAACACAGGTAGCAACCTCTTTGACTTTGGCTGCAGCAACTTCTGGCTAGACTTGTCACCAAAGGCAAAGGAAACAAAAGCAAAAATGAACTATTGGGGTTTCATCAAGATAAAAAGCTTCTACACAACAAAGGAAATAGTCAAAAAACTAAAGGCAACTTATGGAATGGGAGAAGATTCTAGCAAATGACATATCTTATAAAGGGTTAGTATACAAAATCTAGGAAGGACTTATTAAACTAAAATTTAAAAAATTCAGTTAAGAAATGGGCAGAAGACTTGAATAAACATTTTTCCTAAGACATCCAGATGGCTAACAAACACATGAAAATATACTCAACATCACTTAGGGAAATACAAATCAAAAACATGATGAGATAGCACCTTACACCTGTCAGAATGGCTGAAGTTTACAATACAGGAAACAACAGATGTTGGCAAGAATGAAGGAAAAAGGAGAACCCTCTTACTCTTTTGGTGTGAGTACAAATGGGTGCAGCCATTATGGAAAACAGTATGGAAGATCCTCAAAAATTTAAATGTGGAGCTACTCTACAATCCAGCAATTGCAGTAGTAGGTATTTACCCAAAGGATGCAAAAATACGGATTCAAAGGGATACATGCACTCCAATGTTTATAGCATCATTTTCTACTATAGCCATTTCATGGATAGAATCTAAATGTCCATTGACACATAAATGCATAAGGAAATTGTGGTACATGTGCAGAATAGAATATTACTTGGCCATCAAAAGGAATGAAAGTTTGCCATTTGTAATGACATGGTTGGAGCCTGAGTGTATTGTGCTAAGCAAATCAAATCAGTCAGAGAAAGACAAATACCATATGATTTCACTCATATGTGAAATCTAAAAAAAATGAAATATGAACATAGGGGATGGAATAAAAAGAGAGGGAAGTGAAGCATAAGAGACTCTTAATTTTAGAGAAAAAGCTGAGGGTTGCTGGAGGGGGGACGATGGGGTAATTGGGTAATGGGTATTAAGGAGGGCACTTGTGGTGATGAGCAGTCAGCATTATATGTAAGTGATGAATCACTAAACTCTACTCCTGAAACCCAGTACACTATATGTTAACTAACTAGAATTTAAATAAAAACTTGATTTAAGGGGCGCCTGGGTGGCTCAGTGGGTTAAGCCTCTGCCTTCAGCTCAGGCCATGATCTCAGGGTCCTGGGATCGAGCCCCACATCCGGCTCTCTGCTTGGCGGGGAACCTGCTTCCCCCCACCCGCCTGCCTATCTGCCTACTTATGATTTCTTTCTCGCTCTCTCAAAATAAATAAATAAATAAAATCATTTAAAAAAAAAACTTGATTTAAAAAAAAAAACACTTTGGTATGAGCCCAAAGCCTTTCTTTTCTGTAACACCAAATCCTGTGAATATGTGCTTAATTTCTGCCAGTAACATTATAACCTTTCTTACTTTTTTTCTGCAAAAATTGTTATTTGCTGTTATTACCCACCTTTCCTCACCAGCATCAAGGGAAACGACTAACCTGACCTTTATTTTTTTAGCTTTATATATATGAAATAGTAATTATATTCGCTCATGCCTGATTTCTTTTATGCAATATTATGTTTGTAAGATTCAACCATATTTTTGTATGCAGTTGTAATTTTTTTTCATTCTCCTTGCTTTATATAGCATTTCATTTAATGAACATACCACTATGTACCTAGTATTTGCTTATTATAAATAATATTGATAAAGACAAAAGTTTGAGAGCTACTGGAACTGTCCACTGTCTCTTGTGGGAAGGTAAGTTGAAACAATTTGGAAAACAGTTTGGCAGTTTATTCTAAAGTGAACATATACACATTTTCAGACAGCAATTCCACTACCAAATATATACCCAGCAGATAAATTATGTATTTCCAGTAAATGACAGGAATAAGAAAGTTCACAGAAGCATAAGTTGATATGTTTTTTCCAACTTAACCATTCTTCAGCATATATATTGGTATTAACTTCTGGTTTTAATCTGAATTTATCTTCATGTAAAATGAAGTTTAGCACCTATCACCAGCTTAAATATCATTTTTGTTAGTTTTTTTTAGTCTTTTGCCTATTTTTAAGAAGTACTGTCTCTCTTTTCTTATTTATTTCCAATGTTTTTAAAAAAATATATTATGGATATCAATCTTTTTAGGGGGGGACTTATATATTTTAGGAATACCTTCTTCTACTTTATGGGTTATCTTTTAACTTTTTCATTGGTATCTTTTGATGCACAGTAGTCCTAAATCATAATATAATTCAATTTATCAATTTTTTTCTTTATGATTGGTAATTTTAGTTTTCTGTATGAAAATATGTGCTTACTCCAAAGTTATGAAGATGTTCTTATATAATTCCTATAAAAGTTCTATCTTTTAACATGTCATATTTAAATATACTGTTTATCTGGTCTTTTTATTTTTATAATGATATATAGGAGAAAAATTCATTTTTCCACATTGGATAGCAAATTACCCCAGTATAATTTACTGAAAAAAAAAAAACAGGCTTTCCACAGGGCTATGATGTAGTTTCAACTTCATCATATACCAGGTAATTTACACAGGTTTTGTTTGTTCCTGGAACTTCCTAGATAGACCATTAGTCTACTTGCCTCTTTTTGTGTCAGTATCACATTTTCTTAATTTCTGAAAGCATTCATGTCTCTGGGATTATAAGTAATCCAGCTTCGTTTTTCTTCCAGATTGCTTTGACTATTCTCTTCCATTTGCATTTCTGTATAAATTTTTAAATCAGCTCATCATACTCAATAAAAAGCCGCTTGGGGTTTTGGAGAACTGATCTCTTAATATGGAGCTTTCTGATTCATACTCATGAATTTACTCAGGTTTTTATCAGTTTTCCTCAGTGATATTTTATACTTTTCTGTATACCAGGCTAACATACCTTTCTGTAAAAACATTCCCTAGGTACTTAGTATTTTAATATTATTTTAAATAGAATAATATTTAAAGTGTAATTTCCTAATTTTGTTGTCCATATATGGAAAACATGATATTTTATATTGGTTTTGTATACACTGTACGCACTTACATGCACTTGTACATATTGTTAAATTTATTTATTAATTCTAAGAGCTTCTAAATGTCTTTTATGTGTGTGTGTGTATTGTATTTTATTTTATTTTATTTTATTTTATAAACATATAATGTATTATTAGCCCCAGGGGTACAGGTCTATGAATTGCCAGGTTTACACACTTCACAGCACTCACCATAGCAATACCCTCCCCAATGTCCATAACTCCACCACCATCTCCTATCCCCTTCCCCCGGCCACCTTCAGTTTGTTTCGTGACATTAAGAGTCTCTTATGGTTTGTCTCCCTCCCGATCCCATCTTGTTTCATTTAGATTTTATATGTACCCTGACAATTTCTATGTGAATGATTGTTCTATTAATTTTCCAATGTCTTGTGGCATTGGCTAGAACATCCATTAAATAATAAATAGAAATTATAATGGTGGACATCTTTAATTAGTAGAAAACTCAGGGGTAGTGTTCCATATTTTGCCACTCAAATTAATTTTTTCTATATATTTTAGTGGACATTGTCTATCACATTAACTAAACTCCCTTCTTTGGTTAGGTTTATTCCTAAGTATCTTACAGTTTTTGGTACAATTGTAAAAGGGATAGATTCCTTTTCTGCTTCCTCCTTATTGGTGTGTAGAAATGCAACAGATTTCTGTATGTTGATTCTATATCCTGTGACTTTGCTGAACTTTTGTATCAGTTCTAGCATTTTTTTTTGTGGAATAAACATAACCAAAGAAATAAAAGATTTGTACTCTGAAAACTATAGAACACTCATGAAAGAAACTGAAGAGGACACAAAGAAAAGGAAAAATATTCCATGCACACAGATTGGAAGAACAAATATTGTTAAAATGTCTATAGCACCCAAAGTAATCTACACATGTAATGCAATTGCTATCAAAATACCACCAGCATTTTTCACAGAGCCAGAACAAACAATCCTAAAATCTATATGGAACCACAAAACCCCTCCAATATTCAAAGCCATCTTGAAAAAGAAAAACAAAGTGGGAGGCATCACCATTCCAGCCCTCAAGCTATATTAGAGATCTGTAGTCATCAAGACAGTAGAGTACTTACATAAAAACAGACACATAGATCAATGAAACAGAACAGAAAATTCAGAAATGGACCTAAAACTACATGGTCAACTTTGACAAAACAGGAAATAATATCCAGGGGGGAAAAAGCCAATTTCTTCAACAGATGGTGTTGGGAAAACTGGACAGCAGCATGAAAAGGATGAAACTGGACCAATTTCTTACACCATACACAAAAATAAATTAAAAATGGATGACAAGGGGAGATGGAGAGGAGAAGGGAGTTGAGGGAAATTGGAAGGGGAGGTGAACCATGAGAGACTATGGACTCTGAAAAACGATCTGAGAATTTTGAAGGGGTGGGGGGTGGGAGGTTGGGGGCACCAGGTGGTGGGTATTGTAGAGGGCACAGATTGCATGGAGCACTGGGTGTGGTGCAAAAATAATGAATACTGTTATGCTGAAAAAATAAAAAAAAATTTTTAAAAAATGGATGAAAGACCTAAATGTGAGATATGAAACCATCAAAATCCTATAGGAGAACATAGGCCACAACCTCTTTGACATTGGACATAGAAACTTCTTACTAGACATGCCACCAGAGACAAGGGAAACAAAAGCAACAATGAATACTTGGATCTCACCAAGATAAACAAACAAACAAACAAACAAACCAAAAAGCAAAAACCTCTGCACAGTGAAGGAAATAGTCAACAAAGCTAAAAGGAAGCCTACGGAATGGGATAAGATAATTGTAATTGGCATATCTAATAAAGGGTTAGTATCCAAATTATATAAACAATTTACCAAACTCAACACCCAATAAACATATAATCCAGCTAAGAAACGGGCAGAAAATATGAAGAGACATTTTTCTAAAGAAGACATCCAGATGGCCAACAGATACATGAAAGGATGCTCAGTATCACTCATCTTTAGGGAAATATGAATCAATACTATAGTGATATATCACCTCACACCTGTCAGGATAGCTAAAATTAAAACACAGGAAAAAACAAATGTTAGTGAGAATGCAGATAAAGGGGAACCTGGAAACCCAAACTGTACTTTCCTGTTGGTGGAAATGAAAACTGATGCAGACACTCAGGAAAACAGTATGGAGGTTCCTCAGAATATTAAAAATAGAACTATTCTATGATCCAGCAATTACACTAGTAGGTATTTATCCAAAGGATGCAAAAATACTGTTTTAAAAGGGATTCATGCACCCCAATGATTATAGTAGCATTATCTAAAATGGCCAAATTATGGAAAGAGCCCAAATGTCCCTGGACTAATGAATGGATTAAGAAGAAGTGGTACGTATATTATGGAATATTACTCAGCCATCAAAAAGAATGATATCTTGCCATTTACAATGACGTAGATGGAGCTAGAAAGTATTATGCTAAGTGAGATAAGTCAGAGAAAGATAAAGACCATATGATTTCACTCATATGTGGAATTTATAAAACAAAATAAGTGATCATAAGGGAGGGGGGAAAGAGAGAGGAATACCAAAAAACATACACTTAAGTACAGGAAACTTGAAACAGGTCATTTTGTACTTCCAAATCTTGTTTTTGTTATATGATTTATTTGTAACTTCTTTTACAAGTCCAATTACACATTGTTATCACTGTGTTTTAAATAGATTTCCATTTATTTACAATCTTTTCTAGTGTTCTTCCTTCCTTTTTATGGTACCTAGTTCTATTAGGATTGTTTTTCTTCATACTGGATATATTTTTTGTAATGCAGATATGAATAAATTCAGCTTTTAAAATTTTGAAATTTTGTCTTTCTAGAACATTTTCATAATCACAAAACTACTTGTTTACATTTTTCAGCACATTATTCTATTTATTGTGTGCTGATTTTTTTTTCAATCTATAGTTTAAGATATTTTGCTGGATTTAACCTTTTTAAGGTCATTAACTTTTCATACATTGTTCCATTCATTTTCTCCTCATTTAGGATTCTGATTACAAGTAGGTTAAAACTTTTTTTAAATTTTTTAAATCATTTTTTTAAATTTATTTTCAACATAACAGTATTCATTGTTTTTGTACCACACCCAGTGCTCCATGCAATCTGTGCCCTCTCTAATACCCACCACCTGATTCCCCCAACCTCCCAACCCCCACACCTCTTCAAACCCTTCAGATTGTTTTTTGGAGTCCATAGTCTCTCATTGTTCACCTCCCCTTCCAATTTCCCCCAACTCCCTTCTCCTAACTCCCCATGTCCTCCGTGCTATTTGTTATGTTCCACAAATAAGTGAAACCATATGATAATTGACTCTCTCTGCTTGACTTATTTCACTCAGCATAATCTCTTCCAGTCCTGTCCATGTTGCTACAAAAGTAGGTATTCTTTTTTTTTTTTAAGATTTTATTCATTTATCTGACAGGCAGAGATCACAAGTAGGCAGAGAGGCAGGCAGATAGAGAGAGAGAGGTAGAAGCAGGCTCCCTACCGAGCAGAGAGCCCGATGCGGGGCTCGATCCCAGGACCCTGGGATCATGACCTGAGCCAAAGGCAGAGGCTTTAACCCACTGAGCCACCCAGGCGCCCCAAAAGTTGGGTATTCTTTAAATTGTTTTTCATTTATTACTTACTCTTGGATCTGTGTTTTCTTTTCATTTTTCTATGTTCAGTTTGGTTCTTTTATTATTCTCCAGTTTTACTAACCTTGTATCTTGTTATGTTCTATCAGATGTTATACAAATCCAGCAAGTTTTTAGATTCAGAAAATGCCTTTTTGTATTACAAAATGATCCTTTGATACATCTCTGTAGACTCGAATTTTTTTTAAATGCTATATCTCATCTTCTTATTTCCACTTTCCCTTATATTTATCATATTAATTATAGTTATTTTAAGGTCCTTGTCTGCTAATTATAATATTAGGATCATATCTGGGTTTGCTTTTATAGACTATTCTATTTCTTCATTACTCATTTTTTACATGTCTAATACTTTTTTTTAGTATATGTTGTAAATTGTTCCTAAAATGTTGAGGAAGATCTTGATTATGTAAATTATCCTTTCTTTAATATTATATTTTGCCCTAGAATGTAATTACATTGCTAGAAGATCACCTTAATCATGCAAAACCTTGTTTTTCAGCTTTTCTAATTTCTATTTCAATGTTGTCCTACTTCTGTGGTGTAGCCCATATTGTATGTTCCTTACTTTTGGGGTATAGGTGTTACAGTCTCAACAGAAAGCCCAGGGTATCTTAACAAGTTCTCTGTTCTGTCTAGGTTTGTACCACTATGCCTCCTCTGTGCTGCATGGCCTCTTTAATTTTTGCTCAGTTCTCTAGCCTCTGAAATAGTCCTGCCTGTACCAACGTAGATTAAGATATTCCCAAGGATATAAGAGGTATATTTATGTAGATATTTGTGACTTATTCTTTATGGTATCTTCCTTTTTTCTACCGTGCCCCCTAAATCTCAGCCAACATGAATACTTACGTATGCTCATCAGTTTCCTAGAGCTACCATAACAAAATACCATAAACTGGGTGGCTTAAAATGACAAAAACTTATTCTCTCAATTCTTGAGACTAAAAAATTTGAAATTAAGGTGTTGGAAGGGCCATTCTCCCTCCAGATACTCTAAGAAGTTGTATCTTGCCTTTTCCTAAATTTTGGTGGTTGATGATAATCATTGGTATTCCTTGGCTTATAGCTGCATCACTCTGATTTCTGGTTTTGTCTTTACACAGCCATCTTCCCTGTGTGTGTCTGTGTGTCTGTTTCTTCTTATAAAGGCAATAAAAATTCTTTGTATATCCACCTTAGCATGATTCAAAATGACCTCATTTTAACCTTAGTATATTTACAAACACCATATTGCCAAATAAAGTCAAAATCGCAGGTACTGGGGGAGAGAGCTTGATATATCTTTTGGAAGGACACGATTCATACTACATGCGTGTATGCATGTATGTATGTATATTGTGTGTGTATGTTGTATAGTTGTTTATAATAAGAGTATAACCAGATAATCAATCATATATGAACTTTTGGTCTGCTAGCTCAAATGCCAGAATCACTTATGATTTGTTTCTGTTGCCTGTTTTATATTCTTGCTTGTTGGTCACATGTAATTGTCCTTATTGATTTTTTAATTGGATTTTGCACATTGCATATAGAAGAGCTATATAAACTCCTGATGATGTTATCTTTTATCACAGAAGGTTTTTATCTATTAGGTACATATGAGAGGAGGAGCTTATTACCTTAATCAAATCAGGAACAGAACTCTGTTGAGGCTCTATGGAAGTTTCGGTAAGGCACCATGTACCTCAGGTTATTCCCATTACATGAATATGACCATCCAGGGCTTTCATCTGAGAATCTATTAAGTCTTTCCCTCCTCAGGACATATTTGTGAAAAGTTTTGGTCTGACTTTCAGAGATTTTTGTTTTGTCATACCCTGGTCAGTTTTAGAATTTAGGTGTCTCCAGGGCAATAATGGCTATTTGAAACACTTGAAGTCTCTAACTTTGCTACTAAAGTGTTGAGCAGTGACCAAAATATCTGAACTTTTCCATCCTCCAGTAAAGGCCCTTTGCTAGGGTCTTTTAAAAAATATTATTAATAGGGGTGCCTGGGTGGCTCAGTGGGTTAAGCCTCTGCCTTCGGCTCAGGTCATGATCCCAGGGTCCTGGGATCGAGCCCCACATCGGGCTCTCTGCTCAGCAGGAAGACTGCTTCCTCCTCTCTCTCTCTTTGGCCTGACCCTCTGCCTATTTGTGATCTCTCTCTCTGTCAAATAAATAAATAAAATCTTTAAAAAATATTATTAATAGATAATGCCTAAATAAATGTGACAATAATAAATAAGGCAAGGCATGTATCAAAAGAAAGTTACATGGTTTTAAGAAGAATTTAAAGGAGGGAGAAACAACATTTAATTTGGGAATCAGAAAAGGCTCCATGAAAGTGGTATTATTTAGACAGAACCTTGAAATATGCATAATCTTGCAGGCACACATTTCAACTGGAGATTCTTATATCTTTACCAAACTTATTCTACATTTTCTTTTTGCTCTCTTTTTATTGCCTAGTTTGAAATGTCTCATATTTTCATATCACTTCATTTAAATGTGCTAATTCTTAGAGGGTTTTTTTTTTTTAAGAATAGAGACTTTAATAAAGTGTGGATGGCACACATTGGTTATGTATGGGGTTGGAGGAAAAGATAATTAACATTTATTGAAAACCTGTTATGTTCCTAAAATTTCACATTCTTTCTTATATTTCCTTATTTCCAGTCCTGTGAGGTTAACACTTATTTCTCTCTTCAAAGTGAAGATATTTGAGGCCCAGTAAAGTTTGGTAATTTCTTTGAAGATAACTCTACTGATGTCAGGGCTGTGATTTTAATTTATCTGCTTTTTGCTGAGCACATCCATTTTGGCCACATGATGCTGTCTCATTACTGCACCATGGTACATAAGTCTTGAAGTTTGGTTTGTATTATATTGTGTAGGAAGTTAAATGTCAATCTTTTAGAAGTCAAAGACATAGTAGAAATTTAAAGGAAGTGATCTGAGAATATAGCAGATTGGCATTTCAAACTAGTCAAGGATAAGTGATGCAAAAACAAATGCAGAATAGAGTTAGTAGACATGTAAAAAAGTGAATGATATCATAGTTGGCAATTTTCTGAAAAATGAAACCAAGAAGAGTAACAGTCCAAGGAACATTTTCAAATTATGCCTTCCAGCAAAATGTACATAAAACGTTCTTTGGGAATATTATTGACTCATTTTCTGAATTAAAAATAACATAGCTAAAATTTGACAATAAAGTAATTACTTATATTGGTAGTTATTCATATGTACTTTAATTACTTGAGTAGTAAGTTCCACTGTAGAAAAATTTAAATATACAGAAATCAAAATAAGAAGCAATTGCAGTTGTTCAAATTTCTGGTATCCAAGAATTACCACAATTGTCAAAAGTTTTATTATATATTGTTACAGGATTAAAATAAAAATGTATTTATGAAGTATGTTCTCTACACAAACACACACACACACACAAGAAATATGGAATTATACTATAATGCTATCTGATCATTTAGAAACTTTTTATAATGGAAATTTTGAATGCTTGTAAATGTAAAACTCACAGTGATAGGAACCCTCCATTCTCTGTACCTATTGCCCTACTTCAGCAATTATCCTAATGTAGGACCAGTCTTCTTCCATTTATACACTCATTTTTATAATTATGATTATTATGAATTATGATTTTTTAAACTTTAAATTATAGAACTTTACCCCACAAAATTCATAGAATACATCTATAGTAGCTAGGAGCTCATTTTTAAGCAAAAGTTTAATGAAATCATCACTTTTAACATAACTAATGATAGTTCCCTGATACAATTAACTGATCAGGAGCTGTTTGTCTTCCTCTGGCTGTATAAAAGTATTTTTAGAATTTATTTGTTTATACAAGGAACATACTGATGGTTGCCAGAGCAGAAGGAGCTTGAGGGAGCAAAATGTGTGAAGAGGATCAAAAAGTAAACTTCCAGTTTTAAAATAGGTCACGGGGGAGCAAAATGTGTGAAGAGGATCAAAAAGTAAACTTCCAGTTTTAAAATAGGTCACGGGGATGTAAAGTACAGCATGGAAAACATAGTTGATAATTTTGTATTAACTTTGAATGGTGACAGAAGATAAACAGACCTATTGTGATCATTTTATAGTATTTATAAGTATTGAATGACTGTGTTGTACACCTAAAACTATTATAATATTATATGATAAATACACCTCAACAAAATAAATAATTTGTTTAGATCAAGACTTAAAGTCCAAGCAGTGCACTGGATTAATATCTTCATTTGTTGTTCTTATTGATTTTTTAATTAAAGTATAGTTGACATATAATGTTACATTTGTTTTGGCTGTACAGCATAGTGATTCAAAGACTATTGGTTATGCTATGCTCAGCACAATTGTAGCTACCATCTCTCACCATACAACACTATTTATTACAATACTATTGACTGTATTCTCTATGATGTACCTTTTATCCCTTTGACTTAATCATTCTGAAATTGTAAAGTTGTACTTCTCATTCTTCGCAATTTTGTCTATTCTCTGCACCTACCCCTCTAGCTACCATCAGTCTGTTCTCTGTATTTATGTGTCTGTTTCTGCTTTTATTTTTGTCATTTGTTCATTTGTTTTGTTTTTAAGATTCAACATATAAGCAAGATCTAATTATTTTAGTAACGAGTGAAGCTCTTCTTTGTATTTATTATTTAATAGGTATTGCTAGATTGACTAGTTTTCACAACTTAACTATTTAGTTACCTTGCCAAATTATTGTTACTGAAGTTAAATATTTTCTTCGTATTTTTCTGTCCACATAGGCTTTCTACTTTGAAAAAACTTCCTTCCTTTATGCCATTTGTTGTAATGTACATTTTGTTATTTGTTTAGATTTCTTTAGGTATTATATTATCTTATTTAATTATTTTTTCTTGTGCCTGTTCCACATTATTTTGAATGCTATAACTTTCCAAGGTATTTATATTCTAGTGAAACAATCCCTGCTCAATACTCCTGGTTTTATTCATTTTCCTGATTACGCTCATATTTGTTCCTAGAGATGTTAAGGATCATTTTGATCATTTTGTTAATGTAAAAAAATTACATTTCCTTAAATTAAAGTATTAGTTAAATGAACACTGACTTAATTGCAATGTTGCATCTTCTCATTCAGTTGTCTTCTTTCTAAAAATGTAAGAGCTGGAGGTTAATCTCTGTAGTAGGTAATAGGAACAAATGAAATGAAGATTGAAAATTTTTGCAAGTGAAGTAGGGATGGGTGTTTTTAAATAGATACAAGAGTGTGGGTGGAAGTATGGTTGCATAATAATATAGGAGAAAAAAATGAAACTAAAACCATTTAAAGCTGGAAGGACCCAGGTGTTTATGGATTACAAAGAATTTAAAACAACGCATGTCAAATGAAACCATAATGCAGAGAAAATCCTATTCATCTACTACTAGCAGAAGAATATTGAGTTATGTGATATGTTTCTTTAACATGGTTGAAATTTTTTAAATAAATTGGCTCCCCATGTTTTTTTATTTAGAAACATGTACTCGCTTTTTAGAAATATTTTTCCTAGAGTTAATGATGCATTTTTTCAGAACTAGTTAATTTTCAAATAAGAACATTGATAATTTATTTGGGCAGCCATGAGCGAAACGAAATTATTGATGTGAAAAATCATGGTGTAAAGTACTTAAAACATATATTGTTTGATATCATATTAGGAGAAAAAAACATTTAAGTTGTTTTGATAATATCAAGAAACATTACCATGTGGGATGTTTGGGTGGCTCCGTCAGTTAAGTGTCTGCCTTCAGCTCAGGTCATGAGCCCAGATTCCTGGGATTGAATCCAGCATGGGACTCCTTGCTCAGTGGGGAGCCTGCTTCTCCCTCTGCCTGCTCCACCCCCTGCTTGTGTTCTCTCTCTATCTCTCTCTGACAAATAAATAAATAATCTTTTTAAAAAAGTTTCTTTTAAAAAAAGAAATAAACATTACCATGTAAGTCTTAAAGGTAGAACACATGCTTAAGGAAGGAATATGCCTGTTTGTGAATTCTATTAATATTCTTTTTTCAAGTTGTTACTTAAATTTTGGTTAGTAAGCATGGAGTGTATTATTAGTCTCAGGTGTACAATATAGTGTCTGAACACTTCCATACAACACTTCCATATCACAACAAGTGCACTCCTAATACCCATCACCTATTTAACCCATCGTCCCACCGACCTCCCCTCACGTAACCATCAGTTTGAGCTCTATTATTAAGAGTCTGTTTTTTGGTTTGGCTCTCTCTCTCTCCCTTTTTTTCCCTTTGCTTGTTTCATTTCTTAAATTCCACAAATGAATGAAATTGTATGGTGTTTATTCCCTGACTGACTTAATTCACATAGCATAATACTCTCTAACTCCATCCATATCACTGCAAATGGCAAGATTTTATTCTTTGTTATGGCTGGGTAATATCCCATTATATATATATAAGATGATATATAATACTATGATATGATATATAATACTATATATTACATATATAGACAAATCTACAAATTCATTCTTTTTTATGGCTGAGTGATATCACATTATATATATAAGATGATATATAATAAAATACAAATATATACATATATTATATGTATATGACATATAAATATATACATATTTATATATAAATATATATTAATGAAATAATCACTTTTAACATAATTAATGATAGTTCCTTAATATAATTCACACACACACACACACATAATCTTTATCCATTCATCAGTCAATGGATTCTTGGGCTGTTTCCATAATTTGGCTGTTGTAGATAATGCTGCTATAGACATCAGGTTACACATATCCCTTTGAATTAATATTTTTGTAAACTTTGGTTAAATACCTAGTACTACAACTGCTGGATCGTAGGGTAGTTATATTTTAACTTTTTGTACTATTTTCCAGAGTGACTGAACCAGTTTGCATTCCCACCAACAGTGTGAGAGGGTTTCCCTTCCCTACAACCTTGCCAACACCTGTTGTTTCTGGTGTTACCGATTTTAGACATTCTAACAGGTGTGAAGTGATATCTCATTATGGTTTTGACTTGTGTTTTCTTAATCAGTGATGTGGAGAATATTTTCATGTGTCTGTTGGCCATCAGTGTGTCTTCTTTGGATAAGTTCATGTCTTCTGTCAATTTTTAATTAGATTATTCATTTCGGGAGTGATGAATTTTGTAAATTCTTTATATATTTTGAATACTAACTCTTTATTAGATATGTCATTTGCAAATATCTTCTCATATTCTGAGGGTTGCTTTTTAGTTTTGTTGCTTGTTTCCTTTGCTGTGCAGAAGTTTTTTTTTTTTTTTCTTGTTGAAGTCCCAATAGTACATTATTGCTTTTGTTTCCCTTGCCTCCAGAGATATGTCTAGTAAGAAGTTTCTACAGCCTCTGTCAAAGAGGTCACTGCCGGTGTTCTCCTATAGGATTTTGATGATTTCCTGTCTCACATTTAGGTCTTTCATCCATTTTTAATTTATTTTGGTGTATGGTGTAAGGAAGTGATCCCATTTCTTCCTTTTGCATGTTGCTGTCCAGTTTTCCTAACACCATTTGTTGAAGAAACAGTCTATTCCCCATTCAACAGTCTTTCCTGCTTTGTTGAAGATTAATTCACCATATAGTTGTGGGTTCAGTTCTGTGTTTTCTACTCTGTTGTATTGATCTATATGTCTGTTTTTGTACTGGTATCACACTGTTTTGATCACTACAGCTTTATAATATAACTAAAAGTCTGAAATTTTGATACCTTGAAATTTGCTTTTCTTTTTCAAAGTTGTTTTGGTCATTGGAGGTCTTTTGTGGTTCCCTATAAATGTTAGGATTGTTTGTTCTAGTTCTGTGAAAAATGCTGTTGGTATTTTGATAGAGAATGCATGAAATGTGTGGATTGCTTTGGGCATTATGGACACTTTAACAATATTTTTTTCTAATCCATAAGTATGGAATGTCATTCTATTTATTTATGCTGCCTTAAATTTCTTTCATCGGTTTCTTTTTAATAGTTTTCAGAGTACAGGTCTTTCACCTCTTTGATTAGGCTTATTCCCAGATATCTCATTGTATTTGGTGCAATTGTAAATAAGATTTTCTCAATTTCTCTTTATGCTGCCTTATACTGTTGTATAGAACTACAACAGTCTTCCATATGTTAATTTTATACCCTGCAAATTTACTGAATTCATTTATCAGTTTTTTATGGAGTCTCTATGGTTTTCTATATACAGTATCTTGTCATCGGCAAATAGTGAAATTTATTCCTTGCCATTTGGTTGCCTTTTATTTCTTCTTGTTGTCTGATTGCTGTCAGTAAGATTTCCATTACTGGGACGCCTGGGTGGCTCAGTTGGTTGGACGACTGCCTTCGGCTCAGGTCATGATCCTGGGAGTCCCGGGATCGAGTCCCGCATCGGGGTCCCAGCTCCATGGGGAGTCTGCTTCTCTCTCTGATCTTCTCCTCGCTCATGCTCTCTCTCACTGTCTCTCTCTCAAATAAATAAATAAAATCTTAAAAAAAAAAGATTTCCAGTACTATGTTAAATAATAGTGATGACAGTAGACATCCCTGTCCTGTTCCTGACCCTCTCCAGAGGGAGAGCTCTCTGCTTTTCCCCATTAAAGATGACATTAGCTCTGGGTTTTTCATGTATGGTCTTTATTATGTTGAGGTATGTTTCCTCTGTCCCTAATTTGTTGGTGGGTTTTTTTTATCATGAATGGATCTTGTACTTGGTCAAATGCTTTTTCTGCATGTATTGATTGAAATGATCATATGGTTCTTATTCTTTCTTTTATTAATGTGGTATATCACATTGATTGATTTTTGAGTATTAAACCACTCTTTCAATCCAAGAATAAATCCCACTGGAAATCATTAAAGAATGATTTCTTTAATGTATTGTTGAATTTGGTTTGCTAGTATTTTTTTTTAATTTATAATTTTGTCATCCATATTCATCAGGGATATTGCCTATAGTTTTCTTTTTTTGTGGAGTCTTCATCTGGTTTTGTCATGAGGTTAATGCTGGCCTCATAAAATGAATTTGGAAGCTTTCCTTCCTTTTCTACTTTTCAGATTAGTTTGAAAAGAATAGGTTTTAACTCTTCGTTTTTTAAACTTTTTTAATGATTTTATTTATTTATTTGAGAGTGAAAGAACTGGAGAGAGAGAGAGCAAACATGAGTTGGGGGCAGAGGGAGAGGGAGAAACAGACTCCCTGTTGAGCAGGGAGCACAATGTGGGGCTTGATCTCAGGACTGTGGGATCATGACCTGAGCTGAAGGCAGACGCTTAATAAACTGAGTCAAACAGGTGCTCCAATTTTAACTCTCCTTTAAAAGTTTGGTAGAATTTGTGAAATCATCTAGCTCTGGACTTTTGTTTCTTAGGAGTTTATTGATTACTGATTCAAATTTTGCTAGTTTTTAAATTTTTCTATTTCTTCCTGTTTCAGTTTTGGTAGTGTATATATTTCTAGGAATTTATCCATTTCTTCCAGATTGGCCAATTTGTTGGTATATAATTGTTCATAATATTCTTTTATAATTTGTTGTATTTCTGTGGTGTTAGTTGGGATCTCTCTTCTTTCTTTTGTTATTTTATTTATTTGGGTCCTTTCTCTTTTCTTTTTATACATCTGGATAGGGGTTTATTGACTATTTTTTCAGAGATCCACCTCCTGGTATCATTGATCTGTTCTATTATATTTTTAGTTTCTGTATCATTTATTTCTGCTCTAATATTTATCATTTCCTTCTTTCTGCTGGCTCTAGGCTTTGTTTGTTATTTTTCTATCTTCTTTAGGTGTAAGGTGAGGTTATTTATTTGAAATTTTTCTTGCTTCTTACGGTAGGCCCATGTTGTTATATACTTCCCTCTTAGGACCGCTTTATTGTAAACCAATGATTTTGGACCATTCTGTTTCTTTTAAAAAATATATTTATTTATTTGTCAGAAAGAGAGAGAGAGAACACAAACAAGGGGAGCAGCAGGAAGAGAGAGAGAAGCACACTTCCCACTGAGCAAGGAGCCCTGTGCAAGACTTGATCCCCGACCCTGGGATCATGACCCAAGCTTAAGGCAGATGCTCAACCAACTGAGCCACCCAGGTGTCCCTAGACCATTCTCTTTTCATTTCCATTTGTTACCATGTATTTCCTTTTGTTTTTTCTTTGATTTCTTGCTTGATCCATTCATTGTGTAGTAACATGTTGTTTAACCTCCATATATTTGTGTTCATTCCACATTTTTTTCTTGTGGTTGACTTCAAGTTTCATAGCTTTGTGGTCAGAAAATATATGCATGGTATGATCTCAGTCTTTTTGTATTTGTTGAGGTCTGATTTGTGAAAGCCATTATTTCCTTGTTGACTTTCTGATTAGATGATCTCTCCAGTGATGTAAGTGGGGTGTTAATATCCCCTACTATTATCATGTTATCATCAATAAGTCCCTTTAAGTTTTTCATTGTTTTAAATATTTGTGGGCTCTTAATTTAGGGGCATAAATAGTTACAATTTTTATATATTCTTGTTGGATAATCCCCTTTATTATTATGTAGTGCCCTTCTTCATCTCTTGTTACACTCTTTGTTTTAAAGTCTAGTTCCTCTGATGTAAGTATTGCTACTCTGGCTTTCTTCTTCTTCTTTTTTTTCCCTGGTTTTCTTTTCTTTTCTTTTTTTTTTCTGGCTTTCTTCTGATATCCACTTGTGGGATCAATGGTTCTCCATATCCTTACTTACTTCCTTAGTTTTCTTTAAATTTAAATGAGTCTATTATAGGCATCATAGATGGGTCTTGGGGTTTTGTTGTTGTTGTTGTTTTATCCACTCTGATAACCCTGTGTCTTTTGATTGGAGCATTTAGGCTATTTACATTTCAGAGTTATTGTTGATAGATATGCATTTGGTGCAATTTTATTACTTGTTTTGTCATTGTTTCTGGAGATTTTCTCTGATCCTTTCTTATCTTTGTCACTTTGGGTCTATCCTTCCCACTCAAAGAGAACCCTCTAATATTTCTTGTAGGGCTGGTTTAGTGGTCACATAATCTTTTAGTTTTTGTTTGGGAAAATCTTTATCTCTCCTTCCATTCTGCATGATAGTCTTGTTGAATAGAATATTCTTGGCTGCAGATTTTTCCCATTTAGCAATTGGAATATATCATGTCACTCCCTTTTGGCTTACTAAGTTTCTCTTGAGAAATCTGCACCCAGGCTTATGGGTCTTTTTTTGTAATTTAAGGGCTTCTTTTGTCTTGCTGCTTTTCATACTTTTTAAACTCATTATATTTCACATATTTGATTTAATATGTCTTGGTGTTGGTTTGATTTTGTTGATTATGATGGGAATTCTCTGTACCTTTAGATCCAGATATCTGCATTCTTCCCCAGATTAGGAAAGTTTTCTATTATTTTTTGAAATAAATATTCTGCCTTTTTTTCTTTCTCTTCTTTTTCTGGGAGTCTTATAATGTGAATGTTATTATGATTGATCTAGTCACTGGGTTCCCTTAGTCTATTCTTGTGTTGCATAATTCTTCTTTCTTTTTTTTTTTTTAAGCTTTATTATTTTCCATTATTTTGTCTTCTAGGTCTCTAATTCATTCCTCTGTTTCTTCCACCTTCCTGGTGTTTTTGTTTTTGTTTTTGTATCAAGCCTGTTTCCAATCTTTTTTATTGCATTCTTGATCTCTGATTGATTCTTTTTTATCCCTTTGATCTCTATGATAATGGACTCACAGATGTGTTCTATTCTTTTCTCAAGCCACATGAGTATGCTTATGATTGTTGCTTTTAACTCCCCATCAGACATTTTACTTATATCTGTTTCACTTTGCTCTCTGGCCATGACCTTATATTGTTCTCTCATTTGGGATACATTACTCTGTTTTCATTTTCTCTAAATCTCTGCCTTCTTCTGTGTTAGAAAGGTCACTTATGTCTTCTGCTCTTGAAAGTTATGAGTATATGAAGAAGAGGTCTTGTAGCACCCACAACTTGACACTTCAGGGAGTGTCTCTGGTGTGTGATGGGTGCACTCTACTGCTATGTTTGGGCTGCTCTATCTTCAGGCCAGTCATCTGCAGATGCTATCCTTGCCCACTGTGGACAGTGTTTGGTCATTGGCCAATGTGGAGAATTTTAATGAGGTGTGCTCTGTTCTGCTTGTGAAATGAGGCATGTCAACATCTCCAGTGGAACTGAGGCCCTGCAAAACTCTCTGATCTGGAGACGTGGTGTGGTCACAGGTTTGTGCTGGTCTTCTGGGGAAGGAGCCAGTTGCACTGGGACTGAGGTAAGCTTGACTGAGAAGTGCAGTCCTTCATTGTGCAGCAGTGTTGCTTGGTATAAGCAAGTTAGGCAGCTTCCCACAGGTGGATCTAAGTCTATGCTAAGGGGTGGGTGATTGAAATGACAATGAAAAAGCCAGCTGTTTTTTTCCCAGAGAGGTATATCTGTGAATGCTGTCTCTCAGGGACACACCGTGAGAAAAGTGAATAATCTCCTCCAGTGTGTCCAAGACATTCTTCAAATAGCCGTTTCTATACCATCTGACCCCAGACTGTTTGCCTGCCTTTTCTACAGAAGCAGGGCAGTGCACTCCAAGCTCTATCCCAGCCAAGCCCACTGACCTTTAAAACTCCAATTTTTAAGCCCCAATGGTTGTGAGAATTCACAAAATTAAGACCCTTTTGCTTTCAAGCCAATGTTTTTGGAGAAACATTCTCCTTGTGTGTTTCTTTGTGTGCTCCTCTTTCCCACCCTTCTCTGTGACCATGGCTCCCTCCCTTCTATAGCAACCCCAGTCCATTTCTCCCCTAAGCTACATCTCCCCACTTCCTACCTTCTTCAGTGTGACATCTCTCCCTTTAGTAGTGCGGTTTGTTCTGTCAGTCATACACCTAACAATAATAACCTAACAATAATAACAAATAATAGAAGGGAACTTAAACACCCCGCCTACATGGATGGACAAATCATCCAGGCAACAAATCAACAAGGAAACTGGTTTTGAATGACTGTTACAGATTGATTTAAAAGATATATTCAGAATTTCCATTTTAATACAACAGAATACACATTCTTTACAAAAGTGTATGGGACATTTTCCAGAATAGATAACCTATTAGCCCCCCAATAAACCTCAACAATTCAAGAATATCAAAATTACACCATGCTTATTTTCTCGACACAACATTATGAAACTAGAAGTCAAGCACAAGAAAAAATCTGGAAAGACAACAGATGCATGCAGTTTAAATAATGTGCTACTAAAGAAAGAATGGGTAAACCAAGAAATAAAAGAAAAAAATAAAAAAGTACATGGAAAAAATGAAAATGAGAACACAATGGTCCAATTCTTCTGATATGCACCAAAAGCCATTCTAAGAGGGAAGTTTACAATACAGGCCTACCTGAAGAAGCAAGAAAAAATCTCAAACAAACAACTTTTTAAAAAGATTTTATTTACTTATTTGACAGAGAGAGAGAGATCTGTAGTCAGAGAGGCAGGCAGAGGTGGAGGGGTAATCAGTCCCCTGATAAACACAGAGCTGGATGAAGGGCTTGATCCCAGGACCCCCAGATCATGACCTAAGCTGAAGGCAGAGGCTCAACCCCCTAAGCCACCCCGGACCCCCTTAAATAAACAACTTTATGTTGCACCTAAAAAAGTTAGAAAAAGAACAACAAACAAAACCTAAAACCACCAAAAGGAAGGGAATAATAAAGATTAAAGCAGAAATAAATAATATAGAAACTAAAACAAAACAAAACAATATAACAGATTAATGGAACCAGGAGCTTGTTCTTTGAAAAAATCAATACAATTGATCCACCACTAGCTAGAAAAAAAAAGGAGAGAGAGAGAGAGAGAGAGGAATCAAATAAATAAAATCACAAATGAGAGAGGAGAAATAACAAAAGCTATAGAAATGCAATCATAAGAAAATATTATGAAAAGCTATATGCCAACAAATTGGACAACCTAGAAGAAATGGATAAATTCATAGAAACGTACAAACTACAAAAACTGAAAGAGGAAGAAATAGAAAATGAGCAGACCAATAACCAGCTAAAATTCAAGTCAGTATTCAAAAACTCCCAACATGAATGGTCAGCATCAGATTGCTTCACAGGCAAATTCTACCAAACTTTTAAAGAAGTGTTAATACCTAACCTTCTCCAAATATCTCAAAAACATAGAGAAGGAAGAAAAACTTCCAAAATCAATGAGGCAAGCATTACCCTGCCACCAAGACCAGATAAAGATACCACAAAAAAAACGGAACTACAGGCTAATATTTCTGATTAATAGAGATGCAAAAATTCTCTACAAAATACTAACAAACTGAATTCAACAATACATTAAAAAATTGTTCGCCTCATGCAAATGGGATTTATTTCTGTGTCATAAGTGATATTCGATATTTGCAGGTCAGTTAACATGATATATCACATCAAATTAAGAAAATAATCCATTTCTGTTTTTTCATTATTGGTGTATACAAGTGCAACAGATTTTTGTACAATAATTTTGTATCCTTCAAATTTACTGAATTCATTTATCAGTTCTAACAGTTTCTTGGTGGAATCTTTTGACTTCCCTATATATAGTATCATGTCATGTGTGAATAGTAAAAGCTTTACTTCTTTCTTGCCAATTTGGACACTTTTTAATTTCTTCTAGTTGTCTGATTTCCAGTACTAAGTTGAATAAAAGTGGTAACAATGGACAACTTTGTTCTGTTCCTGAACCTACAAGATAAGCTCTCAGTTTTTCCCTGTTTAGGATGATATTAGCTGTTGGTTTTTCATATATGGCCTTTTTTAATGTTGAGGTATGTTCCCTCTAAACCTACTTTATTGAGTTTTATTATGAATGAATGTTGTACTCTATAAAATCTTTTCTGCCTCTATAGGAATGATCAGATGGTTCTTATACTTTATTTATTGATGCCATGTATCAAGCTGATTGACTTATAAACATTGAACCACCCTTGTAACCCAGGAGTAAATCCTACTGGATTGTGGTGAATGCTTTATTTAATGTATTGCTGGGTTCAGTTTGTTAGTATTTTTTTTTTCTGTTGTAAGAACACATTCCACTTTCTTGATTTTTTAACAGGAAATCGTTTTTTAAGACAGGAAAATTCAGTACAGAGAGATGAGATAACAAGTTGAAGGATACACAACACAGAAATTTTAAAACAAAAATTCAAAAGCCAGTCAGTTTAAGTAAACCCTATGATCTTAACATCATTCATTTGCAACTGAATTAATTCATTTGCATAAGGGTTGGAAGTAACTTAAACATTTAAATGAATAGAAAAAAAATTAAAATCAGTTCAAAAGCTGAACAATCAATGATTTGGAATATGCAAATGTAGAAGTCTGAACATTTTAGTATTGAGGAGCAGCAAAAAGATAAATTAAGGAATCAATCCCATTTGCAACTGCACCAAAACTAGTAAGATATCTGGGTGTAAATATAACTAAAAGGTAAAAGATCTATACTCTGAAAACTTAAAACACTGATGAAAGAATTTGAAGAGGACACAAAGAAATGGAAAGACATTCTATCCGCATGGATTGGAAGAACAGATATTATTAAAATGTCTGTACTACCTAGAGCATTATACACATTTAACTCAATCCCTATCAAAATATCAGCAGCAATATTCAAAAGACCCCAAATAGCCAAAGCAATCTTGAAAAAAAGTTAGAGGCATCACAATACTAGACTTCAAATTATATTACAAAGATATTATGATAAAAAAAGAATAGTGCTGACACAAGAATAGACACATAGGTGTTATATACAACTGATCAATCACTGAACTCTACCCCTGAAACTAAGAAAAAAAAATGCAAAGAACCAGAAAACCCAGAAGTGAACCCACAATTATATAGTCAATAAGTCATTGAGAAAACCGGAAGAATACCCAACGAGAAAAAGACTGTTTCTTCAACAAATGGACAGTAACATGCAAAAGAATGGCCATTTTTCTTACACCATACACAAAAATAAATTCAAAATGGATGAAAGACCTAAACATGAGGCGGGAAACCATCAAAATCCCACCACAGAATGCATGCAGTAACTTCATTGACATTGGCCATAAAAACTTCTTTCTGGATATGTCTCATGAGGCAAGGAAAACAAAAATGAAAATAACTATTGGGGCTACATCAAAATAAAAATCTTCTGCACAGTGAAGGAGACTATCAAGAAAACTAAAAGACAACCTATGGAATGGGAGTAGATATTTATAAATGACATATCCAATAGATTAGTATCCAAAATATACAAAGAACATATAAAACTCAATGCCCCCAAAAGGAATAATCCAATTAAAAATGAGCAGAAGACAGGAATAGACATCTTCCCAATGTAGACATACAAATGTCAACAGACACATGAAAACATGCTCAACATCACTAATCATCAGGGAAATGCAAATCAAAACTACAATGAGATATCTCCTTACACATGTCAGAATGGCTAAGATCAACACTAGAAACAACAGGTGTTTGCTGGGGTGTGGAGAATAGGAAATCTTGCACTGTTGGTGGGAATGCAAACTGGTCCAGCTGCTTTGAATAACAGTATGGAGATTCCTCAAAATGTTAATTACACTACCATATATTTACCAAAAAAATACTAAAATACTAATTCAAAGGGATACATGAACCCTGATGTGTATAACAGCATTATCTACAATAGACAAATTATGGAAGCATTCCAAGAGTCCACTGACCGATGAATGAATAAAGAAGAGGTGGTGTATGTATTCAATGGAATATTACTCAGCCATGAAAAAATGAAACCTTGCCATTTACAACTATGTGGTTGGGTACTATTCTAAGTGAAATAGGTCAATCAGAGCAATACAAATAGTATATGAATTTGCTCATATGTGAAGTCTAAAAATGAAACAAATGAGCAAAGGAAAAAAAAAAGAAAGGCAATTCAGGAAACAGATTCTTAACTATAGAGAATAAACTGTTGGTTACCAAAAAGGATGTGAGTGGAGGGATGTGTTAAATATGTGATGGTAATTATGGAATACACTTATTGTGATGAGCATTGGATGATGTATGGAAGTGTTGAATTACTATATTACACACCTGAAACTAATAAAACACTCTGTACTATCTATACTGGAATTAATTTTTAAAAAATAAAGGAATGAAAAAGAAACAGGAAAAAAAGTTCAAGTGACCAACAAGCAGATCATTTATCAAAAAAGGAAAAAAAAATGGAGTCCCTCAGGGAAACTAAAATAATAGAATGGAAAAAAAGATTATAAAACTAAAAACATTTTCAGAAGTAAAGAAGTTAAATCCCTTCATAGAAATGGTACACTATGTCTCAAGGAATATTTGACATAGTACAATATACAGTGAGATATATCCTAGCAAAATTATTGTACTTCAGAGATAAAGAAAAGCACATTCCCTGGTAGAAAGGAAAACAAAATAAGATTCAAATTTAGGTGGCATAAAATTTAAAAATTCACGGGCACCTGGGTGGCTCAGTGGGTTAAGGGTCTGCCTTCAGATCAGGTCATGATCTCGGGGTCCTGGGATCAAGCCCCACATTGGGCTCCCTGCTCAGTGGGGAGCCTGCAAATAAATAAATAAATAAATAAATAAATAAATAAATATTTTAAAATTCAGAATTATGACTGAGAAATTCAAAATGTCAATGACAAAAATTAAAGAAGACTAAAGTCCATTATGAGCCATGTTGAAAGACCCAATATCCTAAAGGCCTAGTCCCTTCAAAATAATCTACAGTTTCAGTGCAGCTATAGCAAAATTTCAGAAGAAATTTTTTGTTCAAGAAATTTGTAAGCTGATTCTAAAATGCATACAGAAGTGCAAATTGCCAAGAATAAACCAAGGCATCTTATAGATTAAAACTTTATTACCACACTACTATGATATTAATTAACATAGAGTGACAAGAGCTCAAAGACAAGTAGACTTATAGAACAAAAGAGAGAGTCCAGACACAGATACATACTTGCTTAGTCCTATGGCAATTCTAGATCAATTTTGTATCCAGATAGAACTAAAAATTATTGGACAACTACCTCAACCATACAGAGAAATCCACTTAGGGAGTATTGTATATGAACTTATGGAAAAAAAAATTCTAGAATATACAACTGACCCCTGAACAACATGGGGATTATGGGTGCTGACTGTCATGCAGTAAAATAACTGTATATAAGTTTTAACTCCCCAAATACTTAGCTATTTATAGACTACTGTTACCCATTAGTCTTATAGATAGGATAAACAGTCAACCAACACATATATTTTATGTTTTATGTATTATATACTGCATGTTTACAATAAAGTTAGCTAGAGAAAATGAAATGTTATTAAAAAATCATAAGGAAAATAAAATATATTTATAGTATTGTGCTGTATCAATAAAATCCTCATATAGGTGGGCCCATGTAGTTCTCCTGTGTTGTTCAAGGGTCAGCTGTATAAAATACATAAATGGCTTTTGCTTAAGCAAATATTTCTGTTAAGCCAAGCATAAAAAGAATTGACCAGAAAGGGAAAAAATATATAAATTGTACTATCAAAATTAGAAACTGCCATTCTTCAAAAATGGTCATTAAGAGAGCAAAAAAATAAATAAATAAATAAATAAATAAATAAAATAAAAAGGGTTAGTGAAGAAGGATTACATACAATACTTGTAACCCACAAACTGAATCCAGAATCCAGAATATATAAAGAAATTATAAATCAATATGAAAAGGAAAAAAAAAATCTTATTGGAAATATGTATAAGGGACTTGATCAGACACTTCAAAGGAAAGGATATTTTAATGCTCAATAAACATGAAAATATATTCAACTTTATTAGTCACCAGAGAAATGCAAATTACTGCAATGACTTACCATGACACCCCACCAATGTGGCTATATCAAAAAAACATCCAACACCTAGCCCTGGTAAAAGTACAAGATGTACTCTCCTACTCTGTTAGTGAGTGTTTAAATCATCATAGCACTCTGAAAAACTGATTGGTAGTATATACTATACCTAAACATACATACAACTTATGCCCCAGGAATTCCATTATCATGTCTATATCTGGCAAGAAAAGATAACAAATACGGACACTAAAAGGACATATATAAGAATGTTCATAGCAGCATTTTTCATCATAGTCAAAAATGGAGGAAAACCCAAGCACCCATAAATTATAATATGGATCAATTTTGATATATGGATAAAATATACAACATATTTATATACATATGAATACACATAAAAGTGTACAAACTAAGCTATGCAGCATAAGGATTAATTTTATTTAATAATCAATTAAAGAATACAGCCATAAATTAATTCCTGTTATATGATCCCATTACTATAGGTTCCAAAAAACAGCCAAAAATAACCTATGGTGTTAGAGGTCATGATACTTTTGCCTTTGGGAAATAAAAGAGATTGTATTTAGGTGAAGACAGCAAGAGTGCATCTGGACAACTGATAATCTTCCATCCATTGATTTTTGCTGTAATTACATGGGTTTATTTGCTTTGTTGTAACTAATTGTTATACTTGATAATTGGTATGCTTTTCACTTGATACTTGATAATTGGTATGCTTTTCAATATGTGTTATGTTTCAACAAATATTTTGAAAGAAAAAACATTAATTATGAACACATTTTTAAAATGTTTGTGCTTACTTCTATTTTTTTAAATATTGTATTTATTTGAGAGAGAGAGAGGGAGCAAGCAAGCATGCACAAGCATGGGGAGGGTTTGAAGGAGAGGGAGAAGCAGTCTCCCCACTGGGCGGGGAGCCCAACACAGGGCTTGATTCCAGGACCTTGTGATCATGACCTGAGTAGAAGGCAAATGCTTAAACTGTCTTTTATTCTTATAACTTTGAAAATGTGGAAAATAACATGTGTACATAGTATTTATCAAAACAAAATATTAGGAACAACTTGAACATCTATGGTGTATTTATAAATAGAATATCATGGTACCAGATATGTAGGTGTTCTTTAGGAACTGATATGAAATTATTTTGATTTTTTTTATTAAGTAAACAATGTGAAGGGGAGACCACAATTTTAACAACTTTTCACTTATGTACAAAGAGAAAAATCTATGTTCTTACTTATTTATTTAAGCTAACAAAACGGTATATAATATGTCTGTATCTTTGGATGATACATGATGTTCATAGCAGTAATGTCCACAATAGACAAACTTGAAGGAGCCAAGATGTCCTTAAATAGATGAATGGATAAAGAAAATGTAGTTCATATATACAATGGAATATTACTCATTTATCAGAAAGGATGAATAGCTACCATTTGCATCAACATGGATGGAACTGAAGGAGATTATGCTAAGTGAAAAATAAGTCAAGCAGAGAAAGACAATTATCATATGGTTTCGCTCATATGTGGAATGTAAGGAATAGTGCAGAGGACCATAGGGGAAGGAAGGGAAAACCGAATGGGAAGAATTCAGAGAGGGAGACAAACCATGAGAGACTCTTAACTATAGGAAAAAACTGAGGGTTACAGAAAGGAAAGGAGTGGGGAGATGGGGTAACCAGGTGATGGGTATTAAGGAGGGCACATGATGTGAGGAACACTGGGTGTTATATGCAACTAATGAATCATTGAACACCACATCAAAAACTAATGATGGTTAATGTTGGCTAATTAAACATAATAAATAAAAAACCTATATATGTAAACTCTTTTGTAAAAAATGTGGGAATAGTTGTATAGCCATATTTGTTCAATGTAAAAAAAAAAACTTTATGTATACAAACATATGTCTATATATAACATAAATGCCATATATTTATGTGTGTTTGTACATATGAATATAAATAGTTGCATTAAGAAAAGGCAAAGTTGGGTGCCTGGGTGGCTCAGTTGGTTCGGCGACTGCCTTCGGCTCGGGTCATGATCCCGGAGTCCCAGGATCGAGTCCCGCATCAGGCTTCCAGCTCCATGGGGAGTCTGCTTCTCCCTCTGACCTTCTCCCCTCTCATGCTCTTCTCTCTCTCTCTCTCTCTCTCTCTCTCTCTCATATAAATGAAATCTTTAAAAAAAAAGAAAAGGCAAAGTTATTATACATATACACATATATAAGCATAAATTGCATCTGGAAGGAAGCACAGGAAACACATAACAGTTATTAACGCTGGGGAGGAGAACTAGATGGTAGCAGAATAGAAAAAGGAAGAATGACTGTTTATAATATATTGTAATACCTTTTGAGTTCTGTATAGTGTGCTTAAAATATCTATTAAAATAGTATTACGTGTGAAGAGATTTACAGAAAAGTGTGACATGTTTTCATATGGCTTGATTCCAGGTCCACTGACTACAAAATATTTTCTGTAAGAGGTCAATTTAACAAACAATGGAAACTGTTTACTTTCCTAACCTTTGGTGGGAAACCCTGATAACCAGTTAAAAGGCTGTTTATTGATAACCAACACTTTAAAAATATTTTTACATTTAATTTTTGATAATCTTAAAATTATATTTATAGACATTTCCTGCTCTTTTTGTGAAAGCTTAATTTTTCAATAAGCCCTCATTTTGTGATGAAAAGTAGTTCAACTTTCTAAAAATTCCACTCTAATCTGGGTGTTATCTTCTTTCTTCCCCATAGCCATTTCATGGTATGGTTCTATAAACTAAGCAGAACTAGTTCTTACAATTTATATAAACCCTGGATTTTCTTTTTGTTAAATCTTGCAAAATCTTCACATTTTTAGGACCAGTTTATGAAAGCCTATTTTCATATTGGATTTTGGTAGGAACTACACATTGCCTTTAGAGCTAGAAAATAATGATTTATTTTATTCCATATCCTTCAGAAAAGATGGTGAGATCCCACTTCATTTCTAAGTCAATGAATATTTCAAGCACCCTACACATTTCTAGTCTAAGTTACCAGGGCAAAAATTATCAAAACAGATGGACTAGGTCAACTACTTGTAGAAAAATTACTGGTTTGTGTGCAAGTTTGACATGAGAGATGAGACTGAGCTAGAATTTTATGAATCAACTACATCCAAATATGACACATACAATAATTTGAATTAAGAATGTCAGAGTTTGTGAATAGGGTTAACAGATTTTATTTTGCTCCTTCATATAAGTAGATTAGTTTTGTCACATATAAATAAAATATTTTCAATGAGTAATAATAATTTATTTCCAAAATTTCTTCCTAAAATTTTACTTCTTAGTGATATCTTTAGATTCTTTTATATTCCTATTTCATCTGTAGTAGTTCTCAGATTTTTTTCAGATGTTTTTGAAAATGACAATATCAGCACCTTTTTTTTTTCCTGTGGTGTGCTCAGCCACATAAAATGTTCCAGTCCCTTGTCATATCCTTCAAATATTATTTTCGATATGTTAAGAAGACTGTCCCAGATTGACACCTATCCAAACGGTTGATCAGAAATAGTCTAAAAAATTAGATGCACTGGGAAATCAAAGGTTATATCTACAAATTAGAAGCTTCCAACTGATCTTTGGATTTCATACGTAAGTAATGAGCATAAGCAGTTACATCATTGTTACTCTCAATAGATGATAGATAGGTATAGATATATATGAGTGCTAGTCACGTCTCATTTCATTTATTCTTATATATGCATTTACATATATCTGAGAGGACGGGAATGTAGAATTTCACATTTGCATAGTATGTTCTTAGAGGCTTAGAGTGTAATAATTCCAAATCAGAAAGATGGGTATGAAAATTAATGTAATTTATGATTAGAAGGATGATGGCAGTAGAGTAAGAGGACACTAGGTTCATTTAGTCACACAAACACAATTCGATACCTATCAAATCATCCTAAATACTCCTATACTAAATACTCCATCCTAAATACTCCTGTCACACAGGGTATCAGAACATATCCATCTCCTATTTTCCTCTGGCATTGTGCAAACTGCTCTTTTTGTTTGTTTGTTTGTTTTGTTGTTGTTGTTGTTGTTGTTGTTGCCTCTCTGCACAGGCTGTGATCTCTCTAAGGTCAGTGACCCAGCTATCACTCACCCTCCCGGGTTTCCCAGTACTGAGTCAGCAGACTTTGAAAGCTCTAGCCACCAACTCCCACTTTTTTCTTTTTCTTTTCTTTCCTTTCCTTTCTTTCTTTCTTTTTTTTTTTTTTTTTAATTAAACTCATGGAACTCAGCCCATCTGGTTATGAAGCCAGGTGTTACAGGAATTAGTCTTCCTCAAGTGAACTCTCTGGTGTGAGGGCCTGTTTTCTTCTCTCTCTGAGTGCACACAGCTTCATCACTCCTGAAGGCAGCCTCCCTCCACCCTTCTGACCTTAAATTTCAGGTGCACCTTCTTCTCTGTTTTTAGCTGTGCAGTTTGTTCTTTCCAGTCTTCAGATCACTCTCCAGTTTGTTGACGTAGATGTGGACGATATCTAGTTGTATATGTGGACAAGGTGAACTCAGGGTCCTCCTTCTCTGCCATATCCCCACACTTCTCTCTCCATCATATTAACCCTTGTTTACATGTTTGGTAGAATTCACCTGTGAAGCCATCTAGTTGTGCACTTTTGTTCGTTGGGAGTTTTATGATTACTGATTCAATTTCTTTATTGATAATTTGTTCAAATTTTCTATTTCTTCCTGATCAATTTTGAGAGATTATATGTTTTTAGAAGTGGCTGCTGCTGAGGTCGAAGAGGTTGCTGCCTGTGTTCTCCTCAAGGATTTTGATGGATTCCTGTCTCATGTTGAGGTCTTTCATCCATTTTGAGTCTGTTTTTGTGTGTGGTGTAAGGAAATAATCCAGTTTCAATTTTTGCACATGACTGTTCAATTTTCACAACACGATTTGTTGAAGGGGCTCTCTTTTTTCCATTGGACATTCATTCCTGCTTTGTCGAAGATTAGTTGACCATAGAGTTGAGGGACAATTTCTGGGCTCTCTATTCTGTTCCATTGATTTATGTGTCTGTTTTTGTGCCAGTACCATACCGTCTTGATGATGACAGCTTTGTAATAGAGCTTGAAATCTGGGATTGTGATGCCACCAACTTTGGCTTTCTTTCTCAACATTCCTCTGGTTATTCAGGGTCTTTTCTGGTTCCATATAAATTTTAGAATTATTTGTTCCATATCTTTGAAAAAAAATGGATGTTATTTTGATAGGGATTGCATTAAACGTGTAGATTGCTTTAGGTAGCATAGACATTTTCACAATATTTGTTCTTCTAATCCATGAGCATGGAACGTTTTACCATTTGTTTGTGTCCTCCTCAATTTCTTTAATGAGTACTTTATAGTTTTCTGAGTACAGATTTTTTGCCTCTTTGGTTAGGTTTATTCCTAGGTATCTTATGGTCTTGGGTGCTATTGTAAATGGGATTGACTCCTTAATTTCTCTTTCTTCTGCCTTGCTGTTGATGTATAGAAATGCAACTGATTTCTGTGCATTGATTATATATCCTGACACTTAACTGAATTCCTGTACAAGTGCTAGCAGATTTGGAGTGGAGTCTTTTGGGTTTTCCACACGAAGTATCATATCATCTCCAAAGAGTGAGAGTTTGACTTCTTCTTTGCTGATTCGGATACACTTTATTTCTTTTTATTGTCTGATTGTTGGAGCTAGGACTTCTAGTACTATGTTGAATAGCAGTGATGATAGTGGACATCCCTGCCATGTTCCTGACCTTGGGGAAAGAGCTCTCAGTTTTTCCCCATTGAGAATGCTATTCGCTGTGGGTTTTTCCTAGGTGGCTTTGGTGGTATTGAGGTATGTAGCCTCTATCCCTACACTTTGAAGAGTTGGATCAAGAAAGGATGCTGTTCTTTGTCAAATGCTTTTTCCACATCTATTGAGAGTATCATATGGTTCTTGTTCTTTCTTTTATTGATGTATTGTATCACATTGATTGATTTGTGGACATTGAACCATCCTTTCAGCCCAGGAATAAATCCCACTTGGTCGTGGTGAATAATCTTTTTAATGTACTGTTGGATCCTATTGGCTAGTATTTTGGTGAGAATTTTTGCATCCGTCTTCATCAAGGATATTGGTCTGTAATTCTCCTTTTTGATGGGGTCTTTGTCTGGTTTTGGGATCAAGGCCATGCTGGCCTCATAAAACGAGTTTGGAAGTTTTCCTTCCATTTCTACTTTTTGGAATGTTTCAGGAGAATAGGTACTAATTCTTCTTGAAATGTTTGGTAGACAGGGCACCTGGGTGGCTCAGTGGGTTAAGCCTCTGCCTTCGGCTCAGGTCATGGTCTCAGGGTCCTGGGATCGAGCCCCACATTGGGCTCTCTGCTCAGCAGGGAGCATGCTTCCCTTCTTCTCTCTCTCTGCCTGCCTCTCTGCCTACTTGTGATCTCTGTCTGTCAAATAAATAAATACAATCTTTAACAAATAAATAATAAATAATAAATAATAAATAAATAAATGTTTGGTAGAATTCCCCTGGGAAGATGGCTGGCCCTGGGCTCTTGTTTTTTGGGAGACTTTTGATGACTGCTTCAATCTCCTTACTGCTTATGGGTCTGTTCAGGTTTTCTATTTCCTTCTGGTTCAGTTTTGGTAGCTTATACTTCTCTAGGATTGCATCCATTTCTTCCAGATAGTCAAATTTGGTGGCGTATAGATGCTCATAATATGTTCTTATAATTGTTTGTATTTCTTTGGTGTTGGTTTTGGTCTCTCCTCTTTCATTCATGATTTTATTTATTTGGGTCCTTTCTCTTTTCTTTTTGGTAAGTCTGGCCAGGGGTTTATCAATCTTATTAATTCTTTCAAAGAACCAGTTCCTAGCTTCGTTGATTTCTTCTACTGTTCTTTTGGTTTCTATTTCATTGATTTCTTCTCCGATCTTTATGATTTTCCTCTCCTGCTGGGTTTAGGCTTTCTTTGCTGTTCTTTCTCCAGCTCCTTTAGGTGTAGGGTTAGATTGTGTACTTGAGAACTTTCTTGTTTCTTGAGAAAGGCTCGTGTCACTCATATTTTCCTCTCAAGACTACCTTTGCTGTATCCCAAAGATTTTGAACAGTTGTGTTTTCATTTTCATTTGTTTCCATGATTTTTTTTTCAATTCTTCCTTAATTTCCTGGTTGACCCATTCATTCTTTAGTGCAATGCTCTTCAGCCTCGTAAGTTTTCAGATTTTCCTCTTGTGATTGAGTTCTAGCTTCAGAGCATTGTGGTCTGAAAATATGCAGGGAATGATCCCAAACTTTTGGTACTGATTGAGACCAGATTTGTGACCCAGGATGTGATCTATTCTGGAGAATGTTCTATGTGCACTAGAGAAGAATGTGTATTCTGTTGCTTTGGGATGGAATGTTCTGAATATATCTGTGATGTCCATCTGGTCCAGCGTGTCATTTAAAGCCTTTATTTTTTTGTTGATCTTTTGCTTAGATGATCTGTCCATTTCAGTGAGGTTGGTGTTAAAGTCTCCTGCTAATTTGCATTATTGTCAATGTGTTTCTTTGATTTTGCTATTAATTGGTTTATATAATTGGCTGCTCCCATGTTAGGGGCATAGATATTTAAAATCGTTAGATCTCCTTGTTGGACAGACCCTTTGGGTATGATATAGTGTCCTTCTTCATCTCTTATTGTAGCCTTTGGCTTAAAATCTAATTTGTCCGCTCTAAGGAACGCCACCCCAGCTTTTTTTCAATGTCCATTAACATAGTAAATTGTTTTCCACCCGCTCACTTTAAATCTGGAGGTGTCTGAGGTGTCTTTGGATCTAAAATGAGTTTCTTGTAGACAGCATATCGATGGGCATTTTTTTTTTTTGGTCCATTCTGATACCGTGTGTCTTTTGATTGGAGCATTTTGCCCATTTACATTCAGGGTAACTATTGAAAGACATGAATTTAGTGTCATTGTATTGCCTGTAAGGCGACTGTTACTGTATATTGTCTCTGTTCATGTCTGGTCTATTTCTTTTAATCTCTCTCTTTGCTTAGAGGACCCCTTTCAATATTTTCTGTAGTGTTGGTTTGGCGTTGTAAAATCTTTTAATTTTCATTTGTCCTGGAAACTTTTTATCTCTCCTTCTATTTTCAGTAATAGTCTAGCTAGATATAATAGTCTTGGCTGCACATTTTTCTCGTTTATTGCTCTGAATATATCATGCCAGTCCTTTCTGGCCTGCCAGGCCTCTGTGGATAAGTCTGCTGCCAATCTAATATTTCTACCATTGTATGTTACAGACCTCTTGTCCTGAGCCGCTTTCAGGAGTTTCTCTTTGTCACTAAGACTCGTGAGTTTTACTATTAGATGATGGGTGTGGACCTATTCTTATTGATTTTGAGGGCGGGTTCTCTGTGCCTCCTGGACTTTAATGCTTGCTCCCTTTGCCATATTAGGGAAATTCTCTATTATAATTTGCTCCAATATAACCTTCTGCCTCTCTCTCTCTTTCTTCTTCTTCTGGGATCCCAATTATTCTAATATTATTTCGTCTTATGGTATCACTTATCTCTTGAATTTTCCCCTCGTGGTCCAGTAGTTGTCTGTCTCTCTTTTGCTCAGCTTCTTGATTCTCCATCATTTGGTCTTCTACATCACGGATTGTCTCTTCTGCCTCATTTATCCTAGCAGTAAGAGCCTCCAATTTTTATTGCACCTCATTAATAGTTTTTATTTTTTTTTTCGACTTTGTTAGATTTTAGTTCTTTTTTTCTCCAGAAAGGGATTCTCTAATATCTTCCATGCTTTTTTGGAGCCCAGCTACCACCTTGATAACTGTCATTCTAAACTCTAGCTCTGATATATTACCAATGTCCGTATTGATTAGGTTCCTAGCTGTCAATAGTGCCTCTTGTTCTTTTTTTGTGTGGTGAGTTTTTCTGCCTTGTCATTTTATCCAGATAAGAATAGGTGAATGAGAGAGTAAAATACTAAAGGGGTGACAAAAAACCCCAGGAAAATATACGTTAACCAAATCAGAAGAGAACTGAAACCATGGGGAGGAGAAATGAGAAGAAAAGGGAGAGAAAAAATATGTATATATTAGACTGGTGAATAGAACAGGGCCTCCCACTTGATTTTGGGTGTATTCTCGTCTCTTAGAAGAAAATACCTCCAAAATTTTAAAGAAAGAAAAACCTATATATACAAAAAGAGGGGTAAACATGATGAAGGGGTGGACTAGGACTGTAAAGATGGAAATTTTAAGAAGATTCTAAGAAAGGAATTGATAAGTCAGTTGGAAAAAGAAAAAAAAAAAAACGGAGGGACTGTGATCAGGCTGGAGACTAGAACAAAGCCATGTGCTAGATTTAGGATATATTTTGATCTATTAGAAAAAAAAAATTGTATCCCAAAATTTTAAAGAAAAAAAAAAACGTATATGCATACAAAAAATAAGGTAAAATGCAAGGACGGGATAAAATATGACTATAACAATGAATATTTAAAAAGATTTTTTAAAAAGATATTGATAAGATAATACGGTTAAAATCATTAAAAGAAGAAAGAGGAAAGTTTAAAAAATAGAATAAGAAAAAAATAAAATTAAAAACATTTAATTTTGCAAGACTAAAGGATCATGGGAAAAAAGCCATGAAGTCTATGTGTTGCTTTCCCCTAGCTCTGGAGTTCCGCAATTCTCATTGATCAGCGAACTTGGTCTTGGCTGGATGTTCTTGCTAATCTTCTGGGGGAGGAGCCTGTTGCAGTGATTCTCAAATATCTTTCCCAAGGCGTAATTGAACTCCCCTTACCAGGGGCCAGGTGAAGTAATCTGTTTGGGTTCACTTTTGGTAGTTTTTGTTCCCTGAACCCTTTCTGCAGAGCTGTGGAGGACAGGAATGAAAATGGCAGCCTCTCAATCTCCAGCCCAAAAGAGCTGAGAGCTTGGGCCCCCACTCCTCAGTGTACCCTCAGAGAAAAGCAGTCAATCTCTTACTCTCCCTGTTCTCCAGCCACGCTCTGTGCTCACCTAGCCTGTGACAAAGATTTCTATCACTGGTGCATGGCCCCATTTGGAGTCTCCAAACCCAGCAGATTCCTGCCACCTGCTGCTGTGCCATGCCTCCTGGTAATGGAAGGAGGGTGTCTCTCTGGATCTGCCACTTGTGGGGTCTCTGCTTTTTGAGCAGTGACCCAACTGTGACTTGGATCCCAGTTTAAGGTAACCCCGAGCTTAAAGCCCCACCTCAGCTCTGTTTCTGTAGACGGCTTCTCTGCTCTGATAACTGGGATCTCTGCCACACTCAGATACCCATGATCTTTCTGTGACCCCATGTGTCCTGAGACCACAGTGTCCGCACCAGAGCTCTACCTCCGCTTAGCCTCTCGAGTGACATCCCTCAGTGGAACAGACTTCTAAATGTTCTGTTTTTGTGTTCTACTTCTCCACAGCTTGCTAGGACTCAGCCCCTCTCCCCTTAGTCTATCTTCCTGTCACTTTTTATTCACTTCTTCTCATGTTCTACCTTCCAGAAAGTGGTCCATTTTTTGTTCCTAAAATTGCTGCTCTTCTCTTTTATCTCCTGTTGAGTTTGTAGGTATTATCAATGGTTTGATAACAATCCAGCCAAACTCCTGGGACCTAATGCTATTTCAGTTTCTTCCTCCTCCACCATCTTGCTTCCTCTCCAATCTATTTTTTAAAGGCATATGCAGTATTTCCATTTTTTAAGATTTTATTTATTTGAGAGAGACAGAGGATGAGAGAGAGAGAGCATGAGAAGGGGGAGGGTCAGAGGGTGAAGCAGATTCCCTGCCATGTTGGGAGCCTGTTAACTCCAGGGGCCAAGGACTCCAGGATCATGACCTGAGCTGAAGGCAGTCACTTAACCAACTGAGCCATCCAGGCACCTTGGTTTATATTTTTTTAATGATTTATATATCTACTTGGTAGTTAATTACTATAATAAATTACATTCATTTTTGTTTATGTGATCTCACTAAATACAATACTAATATAAATACTTTCATCTTTTTTCATCTACCACAGTTTCTTTTCTTTTAATACAATATACCACTCTTTGTAGGAAATACTATATTCCTTTTTGTGACATTTTGTTTTTTTTTTCCTTTTCCTTTTATCCCTTTGACCATTTCTTTTAAAGTTACTGCTTTGTTAATACCTCTTTCTCTAACAAATCTTAAATATTGGGAGTTCCTTAGGGCTTCCTTTCTTTTTCCACCCATAGCCATTCCATCATCATTTGATTCATTCCGCCACCCAAATATATATGTCAAAATATGTTTCCCTACTTTTTTTTCTTTTTCTCCAATTCCTTCATCTAAATGGCTTCTTTTTCTTTAGTCTCACCCTCAGTGTCTGCCCCAGTTGGCTATTGCTGTGTAGCAAAGTTCTCCAAATCTTGGTGGCTTAAAAACACACTGAATTATTATTACTTGTGAATCCAAGCTGAATGGGCAGTACTTTGTCTGTTCTAATTTGCTCTTATTTATGCAATTACAGTGAGGTGGCAGGTGTAATTGTTGTAAGGTCCAAGATATTATCACACAAAATTTGCAGTTGGTGCTAACAGAAAGTTGGGACACCTCAGTTCTCATCTATATGGTCTCTTATCTTCGAATATGTTGAATCAGCTTCCTCAAAAGAATGCTTCTTACGATAGCATTCTAAGAGGGTAAGAACAAAATTTCAAAGCCCCAATATAGTACCATGACATCATGCAGTTCAACCACTTTAAATACGATCAATATGCTGTTGACAACTGAATTTGTATCTTTATCATTAACCTCTTTGTGATCTCTAAACTTTTGTATCCAGTTGACTGCTCATCTTGTCTACTTGGTTGTGTAATAAATATCTCAAAATAATAAAAATATTGATTTTTCTTAACCTATACTCCCATCAATATTCTCTATATTCAGAAAATTTATCCACTTGGCAAATATTAATTGAACATCTATTATGCTAGATGTTACTTTAGACAATGGATACAACAATGAACAACACAGACAACATTCATGGTTTTATAGGGTATGTTTTCTAGTGACGAGGTCAAAAATAAAAAATAAAATGTCAGATAATAAGTTCTAAGAAGGAAAATAAAGTAGGATAAGGAGTAAAGAGTGATGAAAATTGCTACTTAATACAGGGAGGTCAGGAAAAACCTCTTGCTTAGGTGACATCTTAATAGAGACCAAAATTAAGTGAGAGAGTGAGCCATGCATATACAGCTGAAAATTATGTAATGGGCATCATCCAGTTGGTCAAATCCCAAGCTTATAAATTATTTTGAATACTTATATTCCTTCACTAGTCTTTAAAACTGAAACTAATTGAATTGACTTTAATTTTAAAATACATTCTCTATTCATCTACTTCTTCCCAGTTCAATTGCTATCACTTTGCTTTAAGTTGTTATCCATCCTAACGTACCAAATTGTTTAACTGATATGTAGCTCTCAAGTCATTTCACCTTGCAACCAGAATGACGTTTTAAAACTGTAAATTATATGACTCCTCTGCTTAAAGTTTGACTTACACTTACACTTAAGATACAATACAAAATTTTTAATCTGGTCCAGAGTACCTCCTGATCCAACTCTTATTTACTACTGTAGCTACATTCTGTCTCATTTTTCCTTTGGTTTCTAGCTTCAACAATTCTGTTTTTTGAACTTAACCTTAGAGCTACAGGGCATAGAATTGGCTTAAAGTCATACACACCCTTCTCCACTCTCCATGTAATGACTAACTCATTGTTCAGGTCTCAGCTCAAATGTCACTTCTTTTCTGCAGTTCCTAGATTAGCATAGTTCACTGCACTTTTGAGATCACAAATTTATGGCATTTTGTTGAAATTACTGATTAAATTTTCTAGCTTTTCTGTTGGACAGTAAGCTCAGTGATGTTAGGTAATATATTTGTTGTGTTTATTATAACATTGGTGTTTTATTATTTTGTTTTATGTATACATACATATAACTATGTATATAGTTATATATAACTCTATATAACTCTCTCTCTCTCTCTCTCTCTATATATATATATATATATACACACACCTATATATAGTTTAACTTCTTATTTTCCCTAAGTAAAAGGTAAGCTCCCCAAAGGCAAAGACCACATCAGCTTGTTCATCTCTACCAGCCCCTCACCCTTAAAAAGTTTCAGAATGTAGTAGGCTCTTAGGAAAATGTTTTCAAATTTGTGTGTAAATTTTTGATATACACACAGAAAAGTGAACATCTAAGTATATATAATTATATATTGAGTATACAACTCAATAAATGATACCAACTGAATAAACTTATGTAACCAGTATCCAGATTTGGAAACATAATAGTACCAACACTCTAGAAACCCACTTGTGCTCCCTACCTATCATTACTCATGTTTCAGAGTAACCACTATCCTGATATCTACCAACAAAGATTAGTTTTGTTTGTTTTTGTACTTTATAAAATTGGAAAATACAGTAGGTACTCTTCTTTTGTGTCTAAATTCTTTCATTCAGCATTGTGTTTGTAAGACTTACCCATGTCACTTGGTGTTGCACTTTTTATTTGTGATTACTATGTAATAATTTATTCCGTGAATATACCAATACTTATTCATTCTACTATATATAAACAACTTCAAGTTTGAGGGTTTTACAAATAGTGCTGCCATAGATGTTCTAATTCATGTTCTTTGATGAACAAAATTTAGGCATTTCTGTTAATTACATGCAAAAATGCCGCAGTAGAATTGTTGGGATAGAGTAGACATATGTTTAGCTTTAGTAGGTACTACCAAACAGTTTTCCAAATGAGTTGCACCAATTTATACTTCCACCAACAGAGTATGAGAATTATATTGTTCTTGCCAACATAGATTTTTATTTTAATTTTTTTCATTTTAGTTATATTGGTGGATTTGAAGGGTGTTTTATTGTGGTTTTAATTTGCATTTGTCCTGATAACTGATAAGCCTTAGCACATTTTCATGCATTTCTTAATCACTTAGATACCCTCTTTTGTGAATTGCCTGTCAAGTCTTCTTCCCATGTTTCTATTTAGTTGTCATAAATGACATTTTAGTAAATGCAAATCTATTTCTGCACCTTCTCTTTTGTCTTATTGGTCAGTGTTCTTTGTTCAAAATAATCAGTAATTATTGAAAACATGATTTATTTGCACAATATGTGTAGGTATAAAACCTCAAGGAAAAATTGGGACCTCGTGAAAAATTTGGTTCATTTTTTAACCAAAAGCAATAGGAAGCATTGGATTACTTATATCCACCAAAAAAATCTGACATCTGTGTGATAAAATTTGTTTTAGTAATATCATGTGTATACTCAAGAAATTTTGAGAAACATGAATCAAGTTCCATAGAATTGTACATTGACACCTTCCCTCAATTTTTGCTCATAAATTATTAGATTATCATATTTCTGTTGTATTTTTCTCTCAACTTGAGATGTTCCAAAAATTCCATCACTTGAAGGGCTTATGAGGTATAAAATAACAGCATTATTCTCTGATATTCACATTGTATATATGCATCAGTTATGTCTTGATATGCAAAAGAAATCAAGCATAAAGAATTAATCCCATGAGGATTGTTTTAAAAAATTGCTTACTGACATTCAGTCAACAGAGTTCTAGGTTTTTTAAATATTATTATTATTTTGGTGAATCAATGTGGACAGTGTGCACTTGATTCATTTATTCCTTCTACAAATATTTATCAAACACCTAGTTTGTCCCTGTCACCAGCAATTCAACATTAAGTGAAATAGAGAAGGTTCTTTTCTTTTCATGGTGTATATTCTAGAATTGAAGGAAGACAGTCAACAAACAAATATGCAAATCAACAAGCTAACAATTAATGAGAGGAGTACCAGAGAATATCTGCTATATAGAGAATTTTAGAATAATACAGGTGTCTTGTTTCCTCTTAGATTTACTGGTTAGGAAAGGCTTCTTAGATGTGTTATTTAAGCTAAGACATGAAGAGTGAGAAGGATCCAGCTGTAGTAGTCTTGGAGAAAGGGGGAAAGTGTTGGTAGATTCGAGGCAGAAGTAAACAGCTAATGCCAAGTCTTTCATTTGTTCATAATAAAATAAGTCCAGTGTGGCTGGACCAAGGTAAGTGAGAGTAAGAGTGATATGAGATGAGCTTATGGACATGGTCAGAGAAAAGATTACATAAGACTTTGTAAGCCAAAAAGGACTTTAGGTTTTAAGCTTGATAACAAATCTTTAGAAAAAAATGAACTGGAAAATGATGTGAATACAGAATAGATATGGACATTCCTGCTGGACTGACAGGAGATAATTTCTTTTGGAGAAAAGAAAAAGTGCTGTATCCCAGTTGCACTTGGAAAAGAGGTTTAAAACTCAATACTGTTGACAGAATTTGAGTGAGACAAATGTGATAGAGTTAGAAAAAAGTTCTCCCCACACAGGTAATTCTGCCTACAAACTGAACTCTTAAAGCTCCACACTGCTGGAGGAGTAAGGTTTCTAAAATACTAATCTGAACATACCATTATTTGCTTTAATAATTTTAAAGGCCCATCATGATCTTTCTGGAACATGGTTTCTAGAATTCTTTCTCAATCTACTACTCTCTTTTCATTCCACATATACTGACCTACTTATAATTTCCTATGTTATCTTGAGCTCTGGTGCTTCTTGGTATATCCCTTCCTTTGCCTGAATTTTTTTTTTTTTGGTACTCCTGCTTTTAACTTAGCACAGATGAAAGTATTTTCTGACCACACCTGTTTCTAAGGATGGTATCCACTATATTTAATAAGCAGTATGGCACAGGCACCAAACCAATCAGAAGAAATGCTGGATATAGAAATTATATATATATATATATATATATATATATATATATATATATATATATATTTAAGATTTTATTTATTTGACAGAGAGACAGTGAGAGAGAGCATGAGAGAGGAGAAGCTCAGAGGGAGAAGCAGACTCCCCATGGATTTAGGAGCCAGATGCGGGACTCGATCCCAGGACTCTGGGATCATGACCTCAGCTGAAGGCAGTCGCCCAACCAACTGAGCCACCCAGGCGCCCTAGAAATAATATTTTTAAAGCCATTGAAATAGGGCCTGACAGGGGCGCCTGAGTGGCTCAGTCATTTAAGCATGCAGCTCTTGATTTCAGCTCAGGTCATGATATCAGGGTTATAATATTGAGTTCCACACTGGGATCTATAATCAGTGCAGAGTCTTCTTGAGATTCCCTCTTTCCCTCTCTCTCTTCCCCTCTCCCTATTCTCTCTCTCTCTCTCTCTGTCAAATAAGTAAATAAAATCTTCTAAAAAGGGGCGTGGCTGATACCTGATTAATACCACATTACTATCTGCTGTTATTATTATATGAAGAAAAAAAGTCCAAATATTTTATTGTTACCAAGTTGTGGGCAGTTCTCCTGGATTTTTCTCTTATTTTAATGTAACATTCACTTTGCAGTATGTATGAATAGCTGAATCACATAGTCAAGACTTTCATAAAGAGTAGGGGTAGGATGAAAAGAAGAGGTATTTAACCAGAATGAAGATCAATATCAGTAGCTAGAGAAAGGGAGTGATGTGTTAGATTATGGGGCTTAAATTGTCAAATGATGAGTTTGGATTTGATTCAGTGCGTGGCAGAATATCATTGTAAAAACATGGTCACACAGGATTACAAGTTGTAAGTGGGGCTTGAAAAGATAAATTTTGACAGTGATATGGGGAGTGGATTCAAGGGCAAATATACTTGAGACTAGGAATTTAGTTTGGAGATTATCGTAATCTTGCAAACAAGACAAGAATACCAGAAACCAGAATTGAGACAAAGCACTAAATTTGATTGATATTAGAAACCATGCTTCCTTAGCACAGAATGAGAACAGAAGAAAGTTGAAAGACAAATGAGGACACAGTCAAATAAGATAATAATTTCCATGTGCCTATCTAATTAACCACTCAGAGTCCATTTCCCTTGCCCAGAACCAAATAATTGCACTGAGAATTAAGGAATTATTAAGAGGAAATAGCTGAGTCCAGCATCGGGCTCTCTGCTCAGCAGGGGGCCTGCTTCCTTCTGTCTCTCTGCCTGTTTCTCTGCCTACTTGTAATCTCTGTCTGTTAAATGAATAAATAAAATCTTTAAAAAAGTGGAAATAGCTGAAATAATCATCTAAACAAAGCTAAAGGTCATCACTGTGAAACAAATTTTAATTTTCCATACACATATCTATATATGTCTTTGATCACACATGTACAAAGTAGTAATATCTTCAAGTTACATGGTGTGTTTTATGGTGTGTTCTGCCAGTGAAAAGGTAAACCTGAGAGTTTGATAAAAACTAGAAATATATCATTTCTGGGTAGGTAGTGTAGGCTCCTGAAAATTGTTAGAACTAATCTTTAGGAATGTTGTATGTTATTTATAAACCTTAAGTGAGTTGGATTAATTAATCCAATCCAGTTTTCAGTTGTATAAGTTGATAGTTTCTCTGGAAACCAAGGGCTGAAAATTTTCATTGTCAAGTGAAATTTTCTAAGTAGTATACATAGATTATCTAGATCAGATGGTAGAGATGAAATACTCTTAAGTATATCTGGATGTTGTAAATGAAGTCTAATTAGCTACCAGAATGTAGGAGTCTTTATTTAAAGTGCTTGAATGTTCAGTTAATGTCACCAAATGAATACATTAAATATTCTTTTGGACAGGGTTCATAAAGGAATGAACAAATACTGAACCAACTCTTCAGAATTTGTCAAGGCTAAAGGATTGACAAATGATGGGCTTACTTGCAAAAATAATGGAATCTCAGGTGTCAGCATTCCTTAGATTTAAAGTTGTTGAATTTCAAACTCAACTGACAAAAAAATGGCAACTTCAGGAGCATTGGGCTTCATCATGAGTTTGTCAAATACTGGAAGGTTTTTTTTTTGTCTATTTCTGTTTGTTTCCTTGTAAATATTGATTTTCTTTTAGTAGACTTTCCTAGTAAACACTCTTGGCCAGTTGATGGTGATGGGATGCCAGCATCTAAGTGTTGTTTTGCAATATATTTGGGAAACAACTTGGCAATGTAGCAATATAATTATCAACCATTATAACTTGATGAATATTCTATTTCTAAGCAGTCTGTGTTTCCTTTAAGGCCCTCTGTGTTTAACAATGAACACTGGCAGTAGCCATGAAACAGTGTTTTGTTTTGTTTTGTTTTTTATATACTTAAACATTCTGAATGAATATTTTTTTCTTTATTTTTAAGGCCTGGAAAGACATTTACATATGGCAGAATTAAAAGTCTGAAATGAGTGTCTAGATTTAGCATTGGTAATTCAGTTTTACCCCCATTGCAGGCACTTCTATGCTTCTGGGAAGAATTCCAGAACCACCAATTATGTCAAAATATGTTTTACTGAGATATAGTAAGACATATAGTGCAGAATCCCATGACATGTATTAAATCCTTGCCTTCCTTCCTTCTGAGTGCTTCTTAAAATAAATTAACTTAAAATTCTAGAAAATGGAAAGAGGAAAATGAACTACCAGGTTTGGGTTGGTGAAATAACCTCCTTGCTTGTGATGACAAGTCATCAGAACAGTGAAGTATTATCCTGCTGATGTTTCCCTACTGGTCAAACTAGAAAGCAAAAGGAATTTTTCTTAAATAGGAGAAAAACAACAAAAAAAAACCCCAAACCCCCAAATCGACACATAAACCAATTATATTAGAAATATATTGCATGAAGAAACAAATGATACTGAACACATTTACATGTACACTAAAGTTAGACCTTTGGAAAAGAAATGAAAGGAGATACAGGCAATGAATAGTTATATGAAAAATAAAAGCATCTGAAATTTAAATAATAAGCCAAATGTCATTTTGAGTAGAATTGCTTAAGTCCATTAATACTCTAAAGAAATTTCTTGAGCTGATAGTAAAACTTATGTAAAGTAGAATGAGAAGTCACTTATAAGTGGGTACCTAAAGGCTATCTTTTTATGCACCTGAATTTGTTCTAACAGAGAAAGAAGAGGGAGAAGCTCAAGCTAAAGTCAAATAATAAAAAGAACAATGGATATTGATGTATCTTTCCAAGTAGAGAACAGTAATATGAAGTATCACATTTCAATGTTAAGAACTCCAGGGAACCAATAACCTATAGAAGCTGAAATCTTATATTCTTCTATAGAAAAAAATATTCTAGATTTTTCCTTTGGAATTTGTATTTCATTTTTAAATGCTGTGAAATAATTTAATTAGAAATAAATTAATAGGAAACAATTATCTTGGTTTCAGGTTTTGATTTAGAAAAATAATTTTCTACTCATGGGAAGAAAGCAAAATGCATAACAAAATATAAAATTCAGGTTTTCTTTTTTTTTTTATCAGAAAGTCCCATTTTCCTTTTGATTTTATTTGCCTAAAAATATTTAAAAGCAAGGACCAAGAAGATAGAAAAAAGTGATAATAAACTATAATTCAGTGGTTTACCCATTACCACATATATTATTCTATAATTCTCCAATATTATTAAGATAATATGTTTGTTGAATTTAGGTAAGATTGTGTAAAACAAATTCAGGGAGGTAAAAAAAAAGAAAATGTGTACTCACTAGTAATTTTAAAATTTTAAATTAGATTTGTTCTTAAAACACTGCTGACTTTAGCTATTGTTCTCTACAATTAGAAAAAAAAAAGTTTTATATCACATCACTGAGGTGATTCTGTATTTAATTGACACACATAGCATGTCCAAAAGGATCCTTGAAAATATGATATTCCTTCCCTCTTCAAAGTGTTTCATTTATAAACATTTTTTTAATATGTGAAGTAAGTGGAATATGTCCAAGAAAAATAGATTTTTGGTCATGTGTTTCTATAATGCTGACTCTGGAGCATCTGACTATGGACACATTCTAATGTTCTTTATAAACAGTGTATCAGAGGAGAACAGGAACAAATTCTATGTCCAGGTTCTACTGATAATGTGACCAACTATACCAGCTTGCCTGTGACTGAAGTTCTTCCCTGGGGATGTGGGGGGTGGGTGTTTCAGTGCTAAACCCAGGACATATCTTAGAAAATTGAGATATTTGGTGTGGTAAACTAAATTCTAAGATAATTCTTAAGACTTGATATGTATATTTTCTGTGATTTCCATCCCCTTGAGCATGAGCAGAAATTGCGAATGGGATATCACTATCATGATTAGGTTACTAACCAGTTGACTTACAGCTAATCACAAGGGAGGTTATCCTGAGTATGTGTGGTTTGATACCATGGAGTCTTCAAAAAGGGACTAAGATATTCCTGAAAAAACATATTATACTGCAAACTTTAAAGAAGCTAGCCACATGAGTTCTAGCCATATCTACAAGGAACCGAACTCTACCAACAACCAATGAGCTTGGAGTAGGAATGTTAGCCTCAAACAAGATCACAGCCCCAGCCAACACCTTGATTTCACTCTGGTGAAATGCTGAGCAGATGACCCAATTAACCTGTTTCTGGACAACTGGCCCATGGAAAAGGTATTTCTTCAAAACCACTAACTTTGTGGTAATTTGTTACACAGCAATAAAAAACTAATAGTATTGATTTTTCCACTCCAGAATGGGACAAAATTTATGGGCTTGTCTCCATTTCTTATACCTAAAAAAGGTCACTTTTCTTGACTTACATCATTGTTTGTTCTAACAATCATATGCTTGAAGAGTGACAGAGTCAATTACCATGCATAAACAACCAGGAAGTGTATGTAGAATGAACAGAAGGTACTAGGAAGGAACTGAATGGGAGTGGCTTTTCAGTACTTAAGGAATGAATGGCTTCCCATGTGGAAAGGGAGTCTTGACTAGAATATACTGCAGGGAGGGGTAGCAAAGTGAAACACATTTTATATTAAGTAATGTAAAGAGCAATGATTTTCAAACTCTGGTTGGGAACCAACCAATGAATTGTACAATTGAGTAGGTTACAATTAACAATGTAAGTATGTTCTTTTCAAAAATAATAAACTGGTGTCATGGGGATACATAAATGCCTTCTCAGAAAATGAAGATACACAAAATTAAGATATAGAAACTTGTCTGAGATAAGGACCACACAGGGTAGGACAAGATGCAGCATATATTAACATAGTTTTCTCATGGCTCCAGTTCCCTACGATTGCATTGATCACACATGATGTGGCCCTGGTAGGTCTGAGAGAATGGCTGGATCTGAGAAAATACTGAAACTTTTTCCATATACTAAATTTCTATCTATGGGACTTATTTCACTTTTCTGAAAGAACTGATCCTGGCAAGCATATGTTTGTGCTAAAGAGACTGTTTATAAACCCATGTTCATTTAGTTCTTGAACAAAGTAATGGAAAACAGATATCCTTATCTGGGGAAATAGTGTCTCCTTTTTTTTCAGTTATTCCATGAAGCTCATTTCCTGAGAACTTCCTAAGTGTCAAATAGTGGGCTAGCCACTTTATAGATTCTAACTCTGTTAATTCTAACAACAAGCAAGTAAAGTAAGCATTGCTGTTTTCATTTTGTACATGAAGAAATAAGGCTCAGTGTGGTTAAGGAATGTGTACAAAATCACAGTAAGTTGCAGAGCTGGGGGAGGAAATAAAACCCCAATAGAATGTACATATTTTGAGAAGAGATTTATTATAAGAAATTCAATCGGGCAATTGCAAAGACTTGCTAGAACAAAGTCTCTATAGCCTCAATGAGGCCTGGGTTTGGAGAGTTTCTGGGCTGTTGAACACATGGAGATTTGGAAAGACAGAAGCATCTGGAGAGACCAGGAAAGCTCTGTGCCCTTTTCCCCACACCTGGCCCTATACATCTTTTCCAGCTGGCTGTTCCTGAGATATATCTTTTCATAATAAATTGGAGATCTAGAGAAAGAAGAGAAGAAGAGCAACAGTTCTAGGAAGAGAAAATGGACCACTTTCTGGAAGGTAGGACATGAGGAGAAATGAATCCAAAGCGGTGGGAAGATAGACTGTGGGGAGAGGGGCTGGGTCCTGGCAAGCTGTGGAGCAGGAGAGCACAAAACCAGAACTTTTCTAATTGGGAGACAAGATGGTGGAGAAGTAGGAGGCGCTGTTTCAACCAGTCTCATAAATGGAACTGATTATCTACCAAAGAACTCTGATCACCCATGAAATCAGGCTGAGATTGGAATTATACACTTCTGGATCTCTACAGGGGCAGACGATGCCAGTGTACAGGTAAAGTGGAGTGGGAACATCAGACTGATATTGGAAGATAAACAAAAGGGGGAGGGAGCCACCAGAAGTGACCCATTGGAAAGTAATACCCCAATACAAGAGTGCCCTGTGATTGGGGACCAGCATTAACTTGGAGTCTGGTTGAAAGCACTCAAAAAGAGCAAAAGATCTTAAGGAGAAATTGGTGGAATTGGGTGGTTAGGGACAGGGGCTTAAGCCCACGGACCCAGGATGGCCAGTGCTGGCGCTGAGCCAGAGAAAGAGCAGTGAAGAAGCCAGGCCTTGGTCCCTGAGTCGCCAGTGTGTGTGAGAGCATCTGGGTGGTGGCGTGCATGAGAGAGTTTGGTGTGGATGCCAGCCAGCGCTCTCTAGAACCACAGTCTTTTGCACTCTGCACCCATGCTTCATGACTAGAGTCTGAGTTGCGCTCCACACCCTCCCCTGAGAGAGGTCCATGCAGGTGCTAGACAGTGCTCTCTAGGACTGGGAGAGTCTGGATACTCCCAGCCCAGGCCAGTGTGAAAATTTTAGTGCACTGTCTCTAGTAGGGACCTTTCTGGTGGTGTGGACCTGTCCAGACAACCACAGCAGAGACAGCCACTGGAAGACAGCTCTCTGGACTAGTACTTCCTGAGGTTTTGGGTACAAGCAGGAGCTCTTGTGATCCCTGAAACCCCAACTGGGGACGTTTTCTGCCAGCAGGAGAGGGGGAATTTATGTGCTCTGGAGCACCCAGAGGGGAACAGACTGAGACTTCTCTTTGAGACAGAGGTCTGGGTGGAGTTTGCTTTCCTCAGAAACTCCAAAGAACCCCCAAAAGACCCCAAGGGAAGGAAAAACAAAGAAATTAAAAAAAAATCTCCAGAGAAGAAAACCTGAAAAATGGGTTTCTCAGAGCCCAGCCCCTTGAGAGTGGGCAGGAGGATTCAACTCTAGCAAGACTGCCTGAAAAACCATGGGACAGGCCCCTCCCCTAGAAAGCCAGCCAAGAAAAAAAAAAAAAGCCAGGAGGACAATCATCACTGTGTCCACATAAAACTGTAAAACCCCAATATCAGGATAAAAGAAGATATTAAGCTCCCAGTAAAGCCCTAAAGCCTGTATACTTCATAGATTCAACTTTTATTTTTAATTCATTCTGACTATTCTTGTACTTTTTAATTTTATTTATAATTTTTAGCCTATTTACCATTACAATGAGATGTTCAGTACAACAAAACCCATAATAACCCTTTTAACTTGAAGTTTTTTGATACATATACCTGTTTTTCTTTTGCTTTTCTTCTTTTTTTTAATATTCATATAGAGATAATCGTCAAGGTAATCCTCTTTCCCCACTCAATACTACCCCTATATATAAATCAGTTTTAATTCCCCTTTATCTCAGGAACATTGAGTCCTTTAACAAAGATATCAAGATACACATGGGAAGAATCAAAATAAACTTCCTTGCCCACACTGAGAATTTATGATCACCCTCCAATCTTTTTCTTCTGTCAGTGTTTCTGTATACTTGTTTTTGTTCTGGTAGTATATAAATCTTATACTTGGGGTCCATTGTGGCTGGGTTCTTTTTTTTTGTCATTTAATTTTGTCAGTCTTTTTGTTCATCTGTTTTTGTTTGTATACTTTGTAAATCTTACCTTTGGGGACCATTAGGTCTGTGTATTCTCTTTTTTAATATATAATTTCCCTCTCTCTCTCTCTCTCTTTTTTCTTTCTTTTTGGTGGGGACTTCTGATTTCTCAGAAGTGTTCCAGAGTGCACCTTCAATGCATCACGGTTGATACATTCAGGTACACATCCCCTAAGCCATCTCTCACCAAAATGAATCAGAGTAGGAATGCCCAACAGAGGAAAAATTCAGGGACTCTGCCCTCTCCATCAGAGCTATTGGATATGGACATAAACAGTATGTCAGAAAGGGAATTCGGGCTAACAATTATCCAGACAATGGCTAGGTTGGAGAAAGCTTTTAATGACAAAATGGAATTGATTAGGGCAAAAGTGAAAGCCACCAGGGAAGATGTTAGCAATGCTCTCAATGAGTTCCAATCTAATCTAAGTTATCTAACAGCTGAGGTAACTGAGGCAGAAGATAGAATTAGTGATTGAGAGGACAAACTGACAGAAAAAAGGTTCAGAAGGAAGACCAGAACAAACAGCTTAGAAGCATGGAAACAGAATTAGGGAAATAAATAATGTCATGAAACGTTCCAATGTCAAAATTATTGGAATCCCTGAGGGGGAGGAGAAAAAAGAAGACTAGAGGATATAGTTGAACAAGTTCTCCATGAAAATTTTCCCAATCTGGGGAATGGAGCCGACATTCATGTCCTAGAGGCTGAAAGGTCTCCCCCCGAAATCATAGAATCTAGAAAGACCTTGAGACACCTGACTGTGAAAATGATGAATCATAATTGTAGAGAGGAGCTCTTGAAAGAAACTAGGGGGAAGATATTACTTATGTACAGAGGAAAGCCCATCAGAATAACGTCAGACCTGTCCACTGAAACCTGGCAGGCAAGAAGATGCTAGCAAGACATATTCAGGGCACTAAATTGGAAGAACATGCTGCTAAGAATACTTTATCCAGCAAGACTGACATTCAAAATGGATGGAGAGATAAAGAACTTCCAAGACCAGCAAGGTTGAAAAGAGAATGTGACCACCAAACCAGCACTACAAGAAATATTACAGGGGGATCTATAAAAGAGGAAAAAAACCCAAGAATATCATTGAACAGAAATCTATGGAGACAATCTATAGAAACAAAGACTTCACAGGTATCACGATGTCAATTAAAACATATCTCTCTATAATCACTCTCAACGTGAATGGCCTAAATGCACCCATAAAACACCACAGGGTTGCAGATTGGATAAAATGACAGGATCCACCCATATTTTGTTTACAAGACATCCATTTTGAACCTAAGGATACATTCAGACTGGAAGTGAAGGGATGGAGAAGCATCTTTCATGCCAATGGGCCTCAAAAGAAAGCTGGGGTAGAGATTTTCATGTCAGATAACTTATATTTTAAACTAAAGACTGTAGTCAGAGATACAGAAGGACACTACATCATTCTTAAAGGATCTATCCACCAAGAAGATCTAACAATTGCAAATATTTATGCCTGCAATATAAGTGCAGCTAACTATATAAGACAACTGTTAATCAAGATAAAGAGTCATATTGATATGAATACATTAATAATAGGGGGTCTTAACATGCCACTCTCAGTAATAGACAGATCATCCAAGCAGAAAAACAATAAAGAAACAAGATCATTGAATGACACATTGGACTAGATGGACCTTATAAATATATACAGAAGATTCCACTCTCAAACAACAGAACACTCATTCTTCTCGAGCACATATGGAACTTTCTCTAGAATAGACCACATACTGGGTCACAAATCAGGGCTCAAATGATACCAAAAGATTGAGATTATTCCCTGCATATTCTCAGACCCAAATGTTTTGAAACTGGAGCTCAACCACAGGAAAAAGCTTGGAAGGAATAAAAACACCTGTAAGCTAAAGACCACCTGTTTAAAGAATGCTTGGAAACAACCAGAAAATCAAAGAAGAACTGAAACAATTCATGAAAACCAATGAGAATGAAGACACTTTGGTCCAAAACCTATGGGATACAGCAAAGGCAGTCCTAAGGGGGAAATACATAGCCTTCCAAACAGCCCTCAAAAAAACCTGAAAAATCGAGAACACACCAGCTGTCTTTACACCTTAAAGAACTGGATAATCAAACAAAAAATTAAGCCAATGCTACAGACAAGAAGGGAAATAATCAAAATTAGAACAGAGATCCATGAGATAGAAACTAGAGATACAGTAGAACACATCAATGAAACTAGAAGCTAGTTTTTTGAAAGAATCAATAAGATCAATAAACCATTGGCCAAACTAATCCAAAACAAGAGAGAGGACCCAAATTAATAAAATTATGGATGAAAAGGGAGAGATCATAACTAACACCAGGGAGATAGAAACAATCATCAGAAATTATTATCAACAGCTATATGCCAATAAGTTAAGCAACCTAGATGAAATAGATGCATTCCTTGAAAACTATAAACTTCTAAAACTGAATCAGGAGGAAATTGAGAACCTGAATAGACTAATATCTAGTAATGAGATTGAAGCAGTGACAAAAACCTCCCCCAAAACAAGAGCATAGGACCTGATGGATTCCCTGGAGAATTCTACCAATCTTTTAAAGAAGAAATAATACCTATTGTCCTGAAGCTGTTTCAAAAAATTGAAGCAGAAGGAAAACTTCCAGACACTTTTTATGAAGCCTGCATTACCTGGATCTCCAAACCTGGCAACCCCCCCCCCAAAAAAAAAAAAAAAAACGGAGAATTTCAGACCAATATCACTGATGAATATAGATGCCAAGACTCTGGACAAGATCCTAGCTAATAGGATCCAACAGTACATTAAAAAGATTATCCACCGTGATCAGGTGCGATTTACCCCTGGGTTGTAGGGTGGTTCAACATTCACAATTCAATCAGTGTGATAGAAGAAATCAATAAGAGATGAGAGAAGAACCACATGGCCCTCTTAACTGATGCAGAGTAGCATTTGACAAGATAGAGCATCCATTCCTGATTAAAACATTTAAAAGTATAAGGACAGAGGGAACATTCCTCAACTTCATAAAATCTACATATAAAAAAACCCAAAAAGCAGTGAATATCATCCTCAATGGGGAAAAGCTGACAGCCTTCCCTTTGACATCAGGAACACAACAAGGATGCCCACTGTCACCACTCTTGTTCAACATAGTATTAGGAGTCCTAGCAACAGCAATTAGACAACAAAGAGAAATAAAAGGTATTCAAATTGGCAAAGAAGATGTTAAACTCTCTCTCTTTGCAGATGACATGATATTTTATATGGGAAACCCAGAAGACTCTACCCCAAACTTCTAGAACTCATATAGCATTCAGTAATGTGGCAAGATACAAATCAATGTACAGAAATCAGTTGCTTTCTTATAAACTAACAATGAAAATAAAGAAAGGGAAATTAGAGAATTGATTCCATTTACTATAGCACCAATAACCGTAAGATACCTGGGGATAAGCCCAACCAAAGAAGTAAAAGATCAGTACTCAAGTAATTGCAGAACACTCATGAAAGAAATTGAAGAAGACACAAAAAGATGAAAGAGCATTTCATGCTCATGGATTAGAAGAATAAACATTGTTAAAATGTCTATACTGCTTAGAGCAATCTGTACTTTCAATACCATTCCAATCAAAATTCCACCAGAATTTTTCAGAGCTAGAGCAAACAATCCTAAAATTTGTATGGAACTGGAAGAGACCCTGATTGCTAAGGAAATGTTGAAAAAGAAAAAAACTGGCAGCATCACGTTGCCTGATTTCATGCTTTGCTACAAAGCTGTGATCACCAAGACAGCATGGTACTGGCAGAAAAACAGACATGTAGACCTATGGAACACAGTAGAGTGTCCAGATATGGAACCTCAACTCTATGGTCAAATAATCTTCAACAAAGAAGGAAAAAAATATACAATGGAAAAAAGACACCATTAATAAATGGTGCTGGGGAAATGGGACAGCTATGTGTACAAGAATGAAACTTGACCATTCTCTTATACCATACACAAAGATAAACTGGAAATGGATAAAAGCCCTTAACATGAGACAGGAATCCATCAGAATCCTAGAGGAGAACATAGATAGTAACCTCTTCGACATAGGCCACAGCAACTTCGTTCAAGACTTGTCTCCAAAGGCAAAGGAAACAAAAATGAAAATGAAGTTTTGGGACTTCATCAATATTGAAAGCTTCTGCACAGCAAAGGAAACAATCAGCAAAACAAAGAGGCAACCCACAGAATGGGAGATGATATTTGCAAATGACAATACAGACAAAGGGCTGATATCCAGGATCTATAAAGGACTCCTAAAACTGAACACACAAGAAACAGAAAATCATGTCAAAAAATTGGCAGAAGACATGAACAGAACTTCTCCAAAGAAGACATGAAAATGGCTAATAGACACATGAAAAAATGTTCATCATCACTAGCCATCAGGGAGATTCCAATCAAAACCACATTGAGATACCACCTTACACAACTTAAAATGGCCAAAGTGAACAAGACAGTAAACAATGTGTGTTGGAGAGGATGTGTAGAAAGGGGAATCCTCTTACACTTGTGGTAGGAATGCAAGTTGGTGCAGCCACTTTGGAAAACAGTGTGGAGATGCCTTAAGAAATTAGAAATAGAGCTTCCCTGTGACCTTGCAATTACACTACTGGGTATTTACTCCCAGGATACAGATGTAGTGCCATCTTTACCCCAATGTTCATAGCAGCAATGGCCACGGTCGCCAAACTGTGTAAAGAACCAATATTCCCAACAACAGATGACTGGATATGGAAGATGTGGTCCATATACACTATGGAGTGTTATGCATCCATCAGAAAGGATGAACACCCAACTTTTGTATCTACATGGACAAGACTGGAAGAGATTATGCTGAGTGAAATAAGTCAAGAAGAGAGTCAATTATCATATGGCTTTGTTTATTTGCGGAACATAATAAATAACATAGAGGATGTGGGGAGATGGAGAGGAGAAGGGAGTTGGTAGTAATTGGAGGGGGAGAGGAACCATGAGAGACTGTGAACTCTGAAAAATAATCTGAGGGTTATAGAGGGGATAGGGTGGAGGTTGTGTGAACCTGGTGGTAGTTATATGGAGGGCATGTATTGCATGTAGGATTGGGTGTGGTGCAAAAAGAATGATTCTGGAACACTGAAAAGAAATTTAAAAAAATAAATAAATTCTAAAACCAAAACAAAAAAAAAACCAGAACTTTTAGAAGTCTGCTCCACGGAGGGACAACACTCTAGAGTGTTACGGGGATGAAGCACTAGTGTGGAGAGTGTGGTCTCAGGACACATGGGGTCACAGAAAGATCATGGGTATCTGAGTGTGGCAGAGATCCCAGTTATCAGAGCAGAGAAGCCGTCTACAGAAACAGAGCTGAGGTGGGGCTTTAAGCTCGGGGTTACCTTAAACTGGGATCCAAGTCACAGTTGGGTCACTGCTCAAAAAGCAGAGACCCCACAAGTGGCAGATCCAGAGAGACACCCTCCTTCCATTACCAGGAGGCATGGCACAGCAGCAGGTGGCAGGAATCTGCTGGGTTTGGAGACTCCAAATGGGGCCATGCACCAGTGATAGAAATCTTTGTCACAGGCTAGGTGAGCACAGAGCGTGGCTGGAGAACAGGGAGAGTAAGAGATTGACTGCTTTTCTCTGAGGGTACACTGAGGAGTGGGGGCCCAAGCTCTCAGCTCTTTTGGGCTGGAGATTGAGAGGCTGCCATTTTCATTCCTGTCCTCCACAGCTCTGCAGAAAGGGTTCAGGGAACAAAAACTACCAAAAGTGAACCCAAACAGATTACTTCACCTGGCCCCTGGTAAGGGGAGTTCAATTACGCCTTGGGAAAGATATTTGAGAATCACTGCAACAGGCTCCTCCCCCAGAAGATTAGCAAGAACATCCAGCCAAGACCAAGTTCGCTGATCAATGAGAATTGCGGAACTCCAGAGCTAGGGGAAAGCAACACATAGACTTCATGGCTTTTTTCCCATGATCCTTTAGTCTTGCAAAATTAAATGTTTTTAATTTTATTTTTTTCTTATTCTATTTTTTAAACTTTCCTCTTTCTTCTTTTAATGATTTTAACCGTATTATCTTATCAATATCTTTTTAAAAAATCTTTTTAAATATTCATTGTTATAGTCATATTTTATCCCGTCCTTGCATTTTACCTTATTTTTTGTATGCATATACGTTTTTTTTTTTCTTTAAAATTTTGGGATACAATTTTTTTTTTCTAATAGATCAAAATATATCCTAAATCTAGCACATGGCTTTGTTCTAGTCTCCAGCCTGATCACAGTCCCTCCGTTTTTTTTTTTTCTTTTTCCAACTGACTTATCAATTCCTTTCTTAGAATCTTCTTAAAATTTCCATCTTTACAGTCCTAGTCCACCCCTTCATCATGTTTACCCCTCTTTTTGTATATATAGGTTTTTCTTTCTTTAAAATTTTTGGAGGTATTTTCTTCTAAGAGACGAGAATACACCCAAAATCAAGTGGGAGGCCCTGTTCTATTCACCAGTCTAATATATACATATTTTTTCTCTCCCTTTTCTTCTCATTTCTCCTCCCCATGGTTTCAGTTCTCTTCTGATTTGGTTAACGTATATTTTCCTGGGGTTTTTTGTCACCCCTTTAGTATTTTACTCTCTCATTCACCTATTCTTATCTGGATAAAATGACAAGGCAGAAAAACTCACCACACAAAAAAAGAACAAGAGGCACTATTGACAGCTAGGAACCTAATCAATACGGACATTGGTAATATATCAGAGCTAGAGTTTAGAATGACAGTTATCAAGGTGGTAGCTGGGCTCCAAAAAGCATGGAAGATATTAGAGAATCCCTTTCTGGAGAAAAAAAGAACTAAAATCTAACAAAGTCGAAAAAAAAAATAAAAACTATTAATGAGGTGCAATAAAAATTGGAGGCTCTTACTGCTAGGATAAATGAGGCAGAAGAGACAATCCGTGATGTAGAAGACCAAATGATGGAGAATCAAGAAGCTGAGCAAAAGAGAGACAGACAACTACTGGACCACGAGGGGAAAATTCAAGAGATAAGTGATACCATAAGACGAAATAATATTAGAATAATTGGGATCCCAGAAGAAGAAGAAAGAGAGAGAGAGGCAGAAGGTTATATTGGAGCAAATTATAATAGAGAATTTCCCTAATATGGCAAAGGGAGCAAGCATTAAAGTCCAGGAGGCACAGAGAACCCGCCCTCAAAATCAATAAGAATAGGTCCACACCCATCATCTAATAGTAAAACTCACGAGTCTTAGTGACAAAGAGAAACTCCTGAAAGCGGCTCAGGACAAGAGGTCTGTAACATACAATGGTAGAAATATTAGATTGGCAGCAGACTTATCCACAGAGGCCTGGCAGGCCAGAAAGGACTGGCATGATATATTCAGAGCAATAAACGAGAAAAATGTGCAGCCAAGACTATTATATCTAGCTAGACTATTACTGAAAATAGAAGGAGAGATAAAAAGTTTCCAGGACAAATGAAAATTAAAAGATTTTACAACGCCAAACCAACACTACAGAAAATATTGAAAGGGGTCCTCTAAGCAAAGAGAGAGATTAAAAGAAATAGACCAGACATGAACAGAGACAATATACAGTAACAGTCGCCTTACAGGCAATACAATGACACTAAATTCATGTCTTTCAATAGTTACCCTGAATGTAAATGGGCAAAATGCTCCAATCAAAAGACACACGGTATCAGAATGGACCAAAAAAAAAAAATGCCCATCGATATGCTGTCTACAAGAAACTCATTTTAGATCCAAAGACACCTCAGACACCTCCAGATTTAAAGTGAGCGGGTGGAAAACAATTTACTATGTTAATGGACATTGAAAAAAAGCTGGGGTGGCGTTCCTTAGAGCGGACAAATTAGATTTTAAGCCAAAGGCTACAATAAGAGATGAAGAAGGACACTATATCATACCCAAAGGGTCTGTCCAACAAGGAGATCTAACGATTTTAAATATCTATGCCCCTAACATGGGAGCAGCCAATTATATAAACCAATTAATAGCAAAATCAAAGAAACACATTGACAATAATGCAAATTAGCAGGAGACTTTAACACCAACCTCACTGAAATGGACAGATCATCTAAGCAAAAGATCAACAAAAAAATAAAGGCTTTAAATGACACGCTGGACCAGATGGACATCACAGATATATTCAGAACATTCCATCCCAAAGCAACAGAATACACATTCTTCTCTAGTGCACATAGAACATTCTCCAGAATAGATCACATCCTGGGTCACAAATCTGGTCTCAATCAGTACCAAAAGTTTGGGATCATTCCCTGCATATTTTCAGACCACAATGCTCTGAAGCTAGAACTCAATCACAAGAGGAAAATCTGAAAACTTACGAGGCTGAAGAGCATTGCACTAAAGAATGAATGGGTCAACCAGGAAATTAAGGAAGAATTGAAAAAAAAATCATGGAAACAAATGAAAATGAAAACACAACTGTTCAAAATCTTTGGGATACAGCAAAGGTAGTCTTGAGAGGAAAATATGAGTGACACGAGCCTTTCTCAAGAAACAAGAAAGTTCTCAAGTACACAATCTAACCCTACACCTAAAGGAGCTGGAGAAAGAACAGCAAAGAAAGCCTAAACCCAGCAGGAGAGGAAAATCATAAAGATCGGAGAAGAAATCAATGAAATAGAAACCAAAAGAACAGTAGAAGAAATCAACGAAGCTAGGAACTGGTTCTTTGAAAGAATTAATAAGATTGATAAACCCCTGGCCAGACTTACCAAAAAGAAAAGAGAAAGGACCCAAATAAATAAAATCATGAATGAAAGAGGAGAGACCAAAACCAACACCAAAGAAATACAAACAATTATAAGAACATATTATGAGCATCTATACGCCACCAAATTTGACTATCTGGAAGAAATGGATGCAATCCTAGAGAAGTATAAGCTACCAAAACTGAACCAGAAGGAAATAGAAAACCTGAACAGACCCATAAGCAGTAAGGAGATTGAAGCAGTCATCAAAAGTCTCCCAAAAAACAAGAGCCCAGGGCCAGCCATCTTCCCAGGGGAATTCTACCAAACATTTATTTATTTATTATTATTATTTATTATTTATTTGTTAAAGATTGTATTTATTTATTTGACAGACAGAGATCACAAGTAGGCAGAGAGGCAGGCAGAGAGAGAGAAGAAGGGAAGCATGCTCCCTGCTGAGCAGAGAGCCCAATGTGGGGCTCGATCCCAGGACCCTGAGACCATGACCTGAGCCGAAGGCAGAGGCTTAACCCACTGAGCCACCCAGGTGCCCTGTCTACCAAACATTTCAAGAAGAATTAGTACCTATTCTCCTGAAACATTCCAAAAAGTAGAAATGGAAGGAAAACTTCCAAACTCGTTTTATGAGGCCAGCATGGCCTTGATCCCAAAACCAGACAAAGACCCCATCAAAAAGGAGAATTACAGACCAATATCCTTGATGAAGACGGATGCAAAAATTCTCACCAAAATACTAGCCAATAGGATCCAACAGTACATTAAAAAGATTATTCACCACGACCAAGTGGGATTTATTCCTGGGCTGAAAGGATGGTTCAATGTCCACAAATCAATCAATGTGATACAATACATCAATAAAAGAAAGAACAAGAACCATATGATACTCTCAATAGATGTGGAAAAAGCATTTGACAAAGAACAGCATCCTTTCTTGATCCAACTCTTCAAAGTGTAGGGATAGAGGCTACATACCTCAATACCACCAAAGCCACCTAGGAAAAACCCACAGCGAATAGCATTCTCAATGGGGAAAAACTGAGAGCTCTTTCCCCAAGGTCAGGAACATGGCAGGGATGTCCACTATCATCACTGCTATTCAACATAGTACTAGAAGTCCTAGCTCCAACAATCAGACAATAAAAAGAAATAAAGTGTATCCGAATCAGCAAAGAAGAAGTCAAACTCTCACTCTTTGGAGATGATATGATACTTCGTGTGGAAAACCCAAAAGACTCCACTCCAAATCTGCTAGCACTTGTACAGGAATTCAGTTAAGTGTCAGGATATATAATCAATGCACAGAAATCAGTTGCATTTCTATACATCAACAGCAAGGCAGAAGAAAGAGAAATTAAGGAGTCAATCCCATTTACAATAGCACCCAAGACCATAAGATACCTAGGAATAAACCTAACCAAAGAGGCAAAAAATCTGTACTCAGAAAACTATAAAGTACTCATTAAAGAAATTGAGGAGGACACAAACAAATGGTAAAACGTTCCATGCTCATGGATTAGAAGAACAAATATTGTGAAAATGTCTATGCTACCTAAAGCAATCTACACGTTTAATGCAATCCCTATCAAAATAACATCCATTTTTTTTTCAAAGATATGGAACAAATAATTCTAAAATTTATATGGAACCAGAAAAGACCCTGAATAACCAGAGGAATGTTGAGAAAGAAAGCCAAAGTTGGTGGCATCACAATCCCAGATTTCAAGCTCTATTACAAAGCTGTCATCATCAAGACGGTATGGTACTGGCACAAAAACAGACACATAAATCAATGGAACAGAATAGAGAGCCCAGAAATTGTCCCTCAACTCTATGGTCAACTAATCTTCGACAAAGCAGGAATGAATGTCCAATGGAAAAAAGAGAGCCCCTTCAACAAATCGTGTTGTGAAAATTGAACAGTCATGTGCAAAAAATTGAAACTGGATTATTTCCTTACACCACACACAAAAACAGACTCAAAATGGATGAAAGACCTCAACATGAGACAGGAATCCATCAAAATCCTTGAGGAGAACACAGGCAGCAACCTCTTCGACCTCAGCAGCAGCCACTTCTAAAAACATATAATCTCTCAAAATTGATCAGGAAGAAATAGAAAATTTGAACAAATTATCAATAAAGAAATTGAATCAGTAATCATAAAACTCCCAACGAACAAAAGTGCACAACTAGATGGCTTCACAGGTGAATTCTACCAAACATGTAACAAGGGTTAATATGATGGAGAGAGAAGTGTGGGGATATGGCAGAGAAGGAGGACCCTGAGTTCACCTTGTCCACATATACAACTAGATATCGTCCACATCTACGTCAACAAACTGGAGAGTGATCTGAAGACTGGAAAGAACAAACTGCACAGCTAAAAACAGAGAAGAAGGTGCACCTGAAATTTAAGGTCAGAAGGGTGGAGGGAGGCTGCCTTCAGGAGTGATGAAGCTGTGTGCACTCAGAGAGAGAAGAAAACAGGCCCTCACACCAGAGAGTTCACTTGAGGAAGACTAATTCCTGTAACACCTGGCTTCATAACCAGATGGGCTGAGTTCCATGAGTTTAATTAAAAAAAAAAAAAAAAGAAAGAAAGAAAGGAAAGGAAAGAAAAGAAAAAGAAAAAAGTGGGAGTTGGTGGCTAGAGCTTTCAAAGTCTGCTGACTCAGTACTGGGAAACCCGGGAGGGTGAGTGATAGCTGGGTCACTGACCTTAGAGAGATCACAGCCTGTGCAGAGAGGCAACAACAACAACAACAACAACAACAAAACAAACAAACAAACAAAAAGAGCAGTTTGCACAATGCCAGAGGAAAATAGGAGATGGATATGTTCTGATACCCTGTGTGACAGGAGTATTTAGGATGGAGTATTTAGTATAGGAGTATTTAGGATGATTTGATAGGTATCTAATTGTGTTTGTGTGACTAAATGAACCTAGTGTCCTCTTACTCTACTGCCATCATCCTTCTAATCATAAATTACATTAATTTTCATACCCATCTTTCTGATTTGGAATTATTACACTCTAAGCCTCTAAGAACATACTATGCAAATGTGAAATTCTACATTCCCGTCCTCTCAGATATATGTAAATGCATATATAAGAATAAATGAAATGAGACGTGACTAGCACTCATATATATCTATACCTATCTATCATCTATTGAGAGTAACAATGATGTAACTGCTTATGCTCATTACTTACGTATGAAATCCAAAGATCAGTTGGAAGCTTCTAATTTGTAGATATAACCTTTGATTTCCCAGTGCATCTAATTTTTTAGACTATTTCTGATCAACCGTTTGGATAGGTGTCAATCTGGGACAGTCTTCTTAACATATCGAAAATAATATTTGAAGGATATGACAAGGGACTGGAACATTTTATGTGGCTGAGCACACCACAGGAAAAAAAAAAAGGTGCTGATATTGTCATTTTCAAAAACATCTGAAAAAAATCTGAGAACTACTACAGATGAAATAGGAATATAAAAGAATCTAAAGATATCACTAAGAAGTAAAATTTTAGGAAGAAATTTTGGAAATAAATTATTATTACTCATTGAAAATATTTTATTTATATGTGACAAAACTAATCTACTTATATGAAGGAGCAAAATAAAATCTGTTAACCCTATTCACAAACTCTGACATTCTTAATTCAAATTATTGTATGTGTCATATTTGGATGTAGTTGATTCATAAAATTCTAGCTCAGTCTCATCTCTCATGTCAAACTTGCACACAAACCAGTAATTTTTCTACAAGTAGTTGACCTAGTCCATCTGTTTTGATAATTTTTGCCCTGGTAACTTAGACTAGAAATGTGTAGGGTGCTTGAAATATTCATTGACTTAGAAATGAAGTGGGATCTCACCATCTTTTCTGAAGGATATGGAATAAAATAAATCATTATTTTCTAGCTCTAAAGGCAATGTGTAGTTCCTACCAAAATCCAATATGAAAATAGGCTTTCATAAACTGGTCCTAAAAATGTGAAGATTTTGCAAGATTTAACAAAAAGAAAATCCAGGGTTTATATAAATTGTAAGAACTAGTTCTGCTTAGTTTATAGAACCATACCATGAAATGGCTATGGGGAAGAAAGAAGATAACACCCAGATTAGAGTGGAATTTTTAGAAAGTTGAACTACTTTTCATCACAAAATAAGGGCTTATTGAAAAATTAAGCTTTCACAAAAAGAGCAGGAAATGTCTATAAATATAATTTTAAGATTATCAAAAATTAAATGTAAAAATATTTTTAAAGTGTTGGTTATCAATAAACAGCCTTTTAACTGGTTATCAGGGTTTCCCACCAAAGGTTAGGAAAGTAAACAGTTTCCATTGTTGTTAAATTGACCTCTTACAGAAAATATTTTGTAGTCAGTGGACCTGGAATCAAGCCATATGAAAACATGTCACACTTTTCTGTAAATCTCTTCACACGTAATACTATTTTAATAGATATTTTAAGCACACTATACAGAACTCAAAAGGTATTACAATATATTATAAACAGTCATTCTTCCTTTTTCTATTCTGCTACCATCTAGTTCTCCTCCCCAGCGTTAATAACTGTTATGTGTTTCCTGTGCTTCCTTCCAGATGCAATTTATGCTTATATATGTGTATATGTATAATAACTTTGCCTTTTCTTTTTTTTAAAGATTTTATTTATATGAGAGAGAGAGAGATAGAGAGAGAGAAGAGCATGAGAGGGGAGAAGGTCAGAGGGAGAAGCAGACTCCCCATGGAGCTGGAAGCCTGATGCGGGACTCGATCCTGGGACTCCGGGATCATGACCCGAGCCGAAGGCAGTCGCCGAACCAACTGAGCCACCCAGGCACCCAACTTTGCCTTTTCTTAATGCAACTATTTATATTCATATGTACAAACACACATAAATATATGGCATTTATGTTATATATAGACATATGTTTGTATACATAAAGTTTTTTTTTTTACATTGAACAAATATGGCTATACAACTATTCCCACATTTTTTACAAAAGAGTTTACATATATAGGTTTTTTATTTATTATGTTTAATTAGCCAACATTAACCATCATTAGTTTTTGATGTGGTGTTCAATGATTCATTAGTTGCATATAACACCCAGTGTTCCTCACATCATGTGCCCTCCTTAATACCCATCACCTGGTTACCCCATCTCCCCACTCCTTTCCTTTCTGTAACCCTCAGTTTTTTCCTATAGTTAAGAGTCTCTCATGGTTTGTCTCCCTCTCTGAATTCTTCCCATTCGGTTTTCCCTTCCTTCCCCTATGGTCCTCTGCACTATTCCTTACATTCCACATATGAGCGAAACCATATGATAATTGTCTTTCTCTGCTTGACTTATTTTCACTTAGCATAATCTCCTTCAGTTCCATCCATGTTGATGCAAATGGTAGCTATTCATCCTTTCTGATAAATGAGTAATATTCCATTGTATATATGAACTACATTTTCTTTATCCATTCATCTATTTAAGGACATCTTGGCTCCTTCAAGTTTGTCTATTGTGGACATTACTGCTATGAACATCATGTATCATCCAAAGATACAGACATATTATATACCGTTTTGTTAGCTTAAATAAATAAGTAAGAACATAGATTTTTCTCTTTGTACATAAGTGAAAAGTTGTTAAAATTGTGGTCTCCCCTTCACATTGTTTACTTAATAAAAAAAATCAAAATAATTTCATATCAGTTCCTAAAGAACACCTACATATCTGGTACCATGATATTCTATTTATAAATACACCATAGATGTTCAAGTTGTTCCTAATATTTTGTTTTGATAAATACTATGTACACATGTTATTTTCCACATTTTCAAAGTTATAAGAATAAAAGACAGTTTAAGCATTTGCCTTCTACTCAGGTCATGATCACAAGGTCCTGGAATCAAGCCCTGTGTTGGGCTCCCCGCCCAGTGGGGAGACTGCTTCTCCCTCTCCTTCAAACCCTCCCCATGCTTGTGCATGCTTGCTTGCTCCCTCTCTCTCTCTCAAATAAATACAATATTTAAAAAATAGAAGTAAGCACAAACATTTTAAAAATGTGTTCATAATTAATGTTTTTTCTTTCAAAATATTTGTTGAAACATAACACATATTGAAAAGCATACCAATTATCAAGTATCAAGTGAAAAGCATACCAATTATCAAGTATAACAATTAGTTACAACAAAGCAAATAAACCCATGTAATTACAGCAAAAATCAATGGATGGAAGATTATCAGTTGTCCAGATGCACTCTTGCTGTCTTCACCTAAATACAATCTCTTTTATTTCCCAAAGGCAAAAGTATCATGACCTCTAACACCATAGGTTATTTTTGGCTGTTTTTTGGAACCTATAGTAATGGGATCATATAACAGGAATTAATTTATGGCTGTATTCTTTAATTGATTATTAAATAAAATTAATCCTTATGCTGCATAGCTTAGTTTGTACACTTTTATGTGTATTCATATGTATATAAATATGTTGTATATTTTATCCATATATCAAAATTGATCCATATTATAATTTATGGGTGCTTGGGTTTTCCTCCATTTTTGACTATGATGAAAAATGCTGCTATGAACATTCTTATATATGTCCTTTTAGTGTCCGTATTTGTTATCTTTTCTTGCCAGATATAGACATGATAATGGAATTCCTGGGGCATAAGTTGTATGTATGTTTAGGTATAGTATATACTACCAATCAGTTTTTCAGAGTGCTATGATGATTTAAACACTCACTAACAGAGTAGGAGAGTACATCTTGTACTTTTACCAGGGCTAGGTGTTGGATGTTTTTTTGATATAGCCACATTGGTGGGGTGTCATGGTAAGTCATTGCAGTAATTTGCATTTCTCTGGTGACTAATAAAGTTGAATATATTTTCATGTTTATTGAGCATTAAAATATCCTTTCCTTTGAAGTGTCTGATCAAGTCCCTTATACATATTTCCAATAAGATTCTTTTTTCCTTTTCATATTGATTTATAATTTCTTTATATATTCTGGATTCTGGATTCAGTTTGTGGGTTACAAGTATTGTATGTAATCCTTCTTCACTAACCCTTTTTATTTTATTTTATTTATTTATTTATTTATTTATTTATTTTTTTGCTCTCTTAATGACCATTTTTGAAGAATGGCAGTTTCTAATTTTGATAGTACAATTTATATATTTTTTCCCTTTCTGGTCAATTCTTTTTATGCTTGGCTTAACAGAAATATTTGCTTAAGCAAAAGCCATTTATGTATTTTATACAGCTGACCCTTGAACAACACAGGAGAACTACATGGGCCCACCTATATGAGGATTTTATTGATACAGCACAATACTGTAAATATATTTTATTTTCCTTATGATTTTTTAATAACATTTCATTTTCTCTAGCTAACTTTATTGTAAACATGCAGTATATAATACATAAAACATAAAATATATGTGTTGGTTGACTGTTTATCCTATCTATAAGACTAATGGGTAACAGTAGTCTATAAATAGCTAAGTATTTGGGGAGTTAAAACTTATATACAGTTATTTTACTGCATGACAGTCAGCACCCATAATCCCCATGTTGTTCAGGGGTCAGTTGTATATTCTAGAATTTTTTTTTCCATAAGTTCATATACAATACTCCCTAAGTGGATTTCTCTGTATGGTTGAGGTAGTTGTCCAATAATTTTTAGTTCTATCTGGATACAAAATTGATCTAGAATTGCCATAGGACTAAGCAAGTATGTATCTGTGTCTGGACTCTCTCTTTGTTCTATAAGTCTACTTGTCTTTGAGCTCTTGTCACTCTATGTTAATTAATATCATAGTAGTGTGGTAATAAAGTTTTAATCTATAAGATGCCTTGGTTTATTCTTGGCAATTTGCACTTCTGTATGCATTTTAGAATCAGCTTACAAATTTCTTGAACAAAAAATTTCTTCTGAAATTTTGCTATAGCTGCACTGAAACTGTAGATTATTTTGAAGGGACTAGGCCTTTAGGATATTGGGTCTTTCAACATGGCTCATAATGGACTTTAGTCTTCTTTAATTTTTGTCATTGACATTTTGAATTTCTCAGTCATAACTCTGAATTTTAAAATATTTATTTATTTATTTATTTATTTATTTATTTATTTATTTGCAGGCTCCCCACTGAGCAGGGAGCCCAATGTGGGGCTTGATCCCAGGACCCCGAGATCATGACCTGATCTGAAGGCAGACCCTTAACCCACTGAGCCACCCAGGTGCCCGTGAATTTTTAAATTTTATGCCACCTAAATTTGAATCTTATTTTGTTTTCCTTTCTACCAGGGAATGTGCTTTCTTTATCTCTGAAGTACAATAATTTTGCTAGGATATATCTCACTGTATATTGTACTATGTCAAATATTCCTTGAGACATAGTGTACCATTTCTATGAAGGGATTTAACTTCTTTACTTCTGAAAATGTTTTTAGTTTTATAATCTTTTTTTCCATTCTATTATTTTAGTTTCCCTGAGGGACTCCATTTTTTTTTTTCCTTTTTTGATAAATGATCTGCTTGTTGGTCACTTGAACTTTTTTTCCTGTTTCTTTTTCATTCCTTTATTTTTTAAAAATTAATTCCAGTATAGATAGTACAGAGTGTTTTATTAGTTTCAGGTGTGTAATATAGTAATTCAACACTTCCATACATCATCCAATGCTCATCACAATAAGTGTATTCCATAATTACCATCACATATTTAACACATCCCTCCACTCACATCCTTTTGGTAACCAACAGTTTATTCTCTATAGTTAAGAATCTGTTTCCTGAATTGCCTTTTTTTTTCCTTTGCTCATTTGTTTCATTTTTAGACTTCACATATGAGCAAATTCATATACTATTTGTATTGCTCTGATTGACCTATTTCACTTAGAATAGTACCCAACCACATAGTTGTAAATGGCAAGGTTTCATTTTTTCATGGCTGAGTAATATTCCATTGAATACATACACCACCTCTTCTTTATTCATTCATCGGTCAGTGGACTCTTGGAATGCTTCCATAATTTGTCTATTGTAGATAATGCTGTTATACACATCAGGGTTCATGTATCCCTTTGAATTAGTATTTTAGTATTTTTTTGGTAAATATATAGTAGTGTAATTAACATTTTGAGGAATCTCCATACTGTTATTCAAAGCAGCTGGACCAGTTTGCATTCCCACCAACAGTGCAAGATTTCCTATTCTCCACACCCCAGCAAACACCTGTTGTTTCTAGTGTTGATCTTAGCCATTCTGACATGTGTAAGGAGATATCTCATTGTAGTTTTGATTTGCATTTCCCTGATGATTAGTGATGTTGAGCATGTTTTCATGTGTCTGTTGACATTTGTATGTCTACATTGGGAAGATGTCTATTCCTGTCTTCTGCTCATTTTTAATTGGATTATTCCTTTTGGGGGCATTGAGTTTTATATGTTCTTTGTATATTTTGGATACTAATCTATTGGATATGTCATTTATAAATATCTACTCCCATTCCATAGGTTGTCTTTTAGTTTTCTTGATAGTCTCCTTCACTGTGCAGAAGATTTTTATTTTGATGTAGCCCCAATAGTTATTTTCATTTTTGTTTTCCTTGCCTCATGAGACATATCCAGAAAGAAGTTTTTATGGCCAATGTCAATGAAGTTACTGCATGCATTCTGTGGTGGGATTTTGATGGTTTCCCGCCTCATGTTTAGGTCTTTCATCCATTTTGAATTTATTTTTGTGTATGGTGTAAGAAAAATGGCCATTCTTTTGCATGTTACTGTCCATTTGTTGAAGAAACAGTCTTTTTCTCGTTGGGTATTCTTCCGGTTTTCTCAATGACTTATTGACTATATAATTGTGGGTTCACTTCTGGGTTTTCTGGTTCTTTGCATTTTTTTTTCTTAGTTTCAGGGGTAGAGTTCAGTGATTGATCAGTTGTATATAACACCTATGTGTCTATTCTTGTGTCAGCATCATTCTTTTTTTTTATCATAATATCTTTGTAATATAATTTGAGGGACACCAACCATAAGAGACTCTTAATCTTACAAAACACCTGAAGTTTGTTGGGGGGTTTTGGTTTAGGGATATGGTGGCTGGGTTATGGACATTGGGGAGGATACGGGCTATGGTGAGTGCTGTGAAATGTGTGAGGTTGATGATTCACAGACTTGTACCCCTGGACAAATAATACATTTTAGGTTAATATCAATATAAAAAATAAATAAAATAAAATGACTTTCTCATCCAAAACTGCAATGTGGGCTGCCACTATTAAGACCCTGGAGTTCCATGGGGCATACAAAGCCCCAAAACAATCTTCTGGATAATTGTTTCTTTCTCAGGGAGGATTTTGTTGTTGTTGTTCTATTCAGGTTTTTAAACTTATAAGATGAAGTTCATAAACATTATGAAAGGCAATGCATTTACACAAGCCCCACTGATTTAAATGTTAATCTCATCTGAAAACAGCCTTCAAGTTCACACATAAAATTAACCATCACAACTATGAACCCAGGAGTGCAACTACACAGAATTCTGATTATGTCTGAATATTTAACATAAAAAATGTCTATTATTGAGTATTTCCTATTACTTAAACCTCATAAAAATCTTATGAGGTGAGTACTATTATTATCCTTATTTTACAAATGAGAATGAGGCTCAAGGAGATAAGAATTTTCCGTGAAGGTACACAACAGGTAAATATTAGAGCTAGAATTTGAATACAGATATTACCCATTTTTGCTTTTACAAAAGACCTACATTAGTATGACAACAGCTGTTTTCTGTAAAAGTGAAAATCCTCCCAGATTTACTTTGGTTAACAAAAACAAGCATTAATTCAGGTCTTATTTTTTTTTTTTTAAATGAAGTGGCTTAGTGCAAACTTTTGGAAAACAGGGGCTACTCTTCACTTCATGTGATATAAAAAGGTTTATTAAACATTTTGTCTTATGAAAGGTTTCACAGGGATGCTCTAATTTTGAATAGTGAGCAAAAGGTGTACAGGTTTTCTAAATAAAAATCCTGCTCTTTCTCTTCAACCATACCATGTCCAAGGTAATCTGAAATGGTTATGATTTTTTTTACTAAAAATTAGTAGAAAAATACATTTTATAAAAAACCTGTAGGAGCACCTGGGTGGCTCAGTGGGTTAAGCCTCTGCCTTTGGCTCAGGTCATGATCCCAGGGTCCTGGGATCGAGCCCTGCATTGGGCTCTCTGCTTAGTGGGGAGCCTGCCTCCCTCCCTCTCTGCCTGCCTCTCTCCCTACTTGTGATCTCTCTCTCTCTGTCAAATAAATAAATAAAATCTTTAAAAAAACCTGTAGTTGATTTTACAAAAATTTAATGACCACACTGACATACACACACACACACACACACACACACACACACACACACATAATGTGATGGTATTTATACCATATATAAAATTAATTTACATATTTATACCAGAAACTGTTTTCCTTTGAGAAACACATGTTCTTTGTTATATTCTGGAGCTCATAATTAAAATTAATATGAGCATGTATGCGTTTAGTCTTCTAATACTTACACATGTGTTATGATTGTCCCATTTTATTTTATTATTTTATTTTTTAATTTAAATCCATTTAATTAACCTATAGTGTATTACTAGTTTCAGAGATAGAGTTCAGTGATTCACCAGTCTTATATAATACCCAGTGCTCATTATATCACATGCCCTCCTTTAATATCCAAAAAATATGAAACATGAAATATAAATTTTTGTGTCATTTCTGCGTAGGGGTCATACTAAACTTCTCTGTAACTGTTCCAATTTTAGTATATGTTCTGCTGAAGTGTGCACTGTCCCCATTTTACAGATGAAGGAAATGAGACTGTTATGTGTATGGCAGAGCCAAGAGTCAAATCCAGATAGTCCTATTTTAAACACTAGGCATTTTATCTGTATAATGGACTAACTGGGCTAGTAACATGAAATTTTGCAGAATTACTACTAGTAGTAAGCATAAAAAGTCAGTACATGGCATTTTCATCACATCTGTGAAAGGTATAGAACCATAAAGAGGGAAAAATGAAAGCAGTTAGGGAAGTTACAAAAAATATAACTAAGGCTCATAGGCCAAACAAACAAACACCACACAAACACACACACAATAAAAAACACAAAACACAAAACACAAAACAAAAACAACAACAGCAACAAAAGAAAAGAAGAGAGGAAGGAAAAAAGGAGGGAAGGAAGGAAGGAAGGAAAGAAAGAAAGAAAGGAAAGGTGAATTTGTGTGGATATAATTTTATTTTTTTAAAATATTTTATTTATTTATTTATTTGACAGAGAGACAGAGATCACATTAGGCAGAGAGGAAGGCAGAGAGAGAGAGGGGGAAGCAGGCTCCCCACTGAGCAGAGAGTCCGATGATGCAGGGCTCGATCCCAGGACCCTGAGATCATGACCTGAACCGAAGGCAGAGGCTTAACCCATTGAGCCACCCAGGTGCCCCATGTGGATATAATTTTAGATAAAAATTCCATATTTCTATTTGATGGTGAAAAAGTGGCTCTCCCAGTTCTGGAGACATTTAGAATTGCATAGTGCATTACTAGACATGGTTTATAAGGGAGCAAGAATTCCTGTCCCCTCAAAGGTTTTTCTAGCTGGACTAAGAATCAAATTGACATGAGACAGATTAACAGGAAAAAAAAAAAAAAAAAACATTGTAATAGGTATATATAGAGGGAGTTCACATAGACATGGAAATTCCAAAGATGGTCATTCTGAACTAAGAAGAAGAGGATAAGGGTCTGGGATTTCAGAGGAAAGGAATGCATTTCACAGAGCACTAAGAAGAGCAGTTGTTTGGTAATTAGATGCTTTTCCTACCATACAGATCGGTCACTGAGATAAAATTCATTTCAGCTAATAACCCTTATTCTGGGAAAGACCCCCAATTTAGATTGTTCTATATATTTGAGGGGAGCAATCTTGCGCCTGAAGGGTCTCAAGTGCTTTCAGCTCAAAATAATCCACATACCAAAATGACACATTATGGGGAGAGGACCTTCAGTTCCCCCATATGAAATATCCTTGGGGTTTTCACACTTTAAAAGTTGAGCTGGAAGTGGTTTCATCTCTTTGATCTAGTCTCAGTTAGGACTATAGGTTAATTTAGTCAAACTCACTTTGGAGGTAGCGATGCAAGTTTATTCTCCAAGTTAGGCCTATGGTTCAAGTAATTAGGTTTAAATAAGGGACATTTCTATGAAAACAAAAGAAAAACAATGGTTGATATTTAGGTCAAATGTTAAGCCAGTTTCTGAGATCTGAGGGTAGCCAGTTGATAAGACTTGTAGATGTCAGACTTGAAGCATCTTCAGATAGAGTGAGGACAGCTAGTGGCAACTTGATTGATCTTCCTTTTTTATAGTTCAAATGTCTCTGATCTTTTGAGTGGTCCATAGAGCAACAGAACAAAGATCGGCTATGCATGAGTTATTATGGTTATTTCTTTACCCTAAGTAATTTATATTAGTTTGCAGAGCTTCAGGAAAAAAATATACTTTAGTTTTCAAATGATTTCAAGTCAGTGGCCTAAAAATATATGATTGATTCTGGAGAATTTTCCTTGTACACATGAAAATAATGTGTATTCTGTTCTAAGACGAGGTGTCCTGAATATATCTACTATATCCATCTGTTCCAGTATGTCATTCAAAGCCACTGTTTCTTTGTTGAGTTTCTGTTTGGACTATCTGTCCATTGATGTAAGTGGTGTGTTAGAGTTCCCTACTGTTATTGAATTACTATTGATTTCATATTTTATGTTTGTTATTGACTACTTTAAGTATTTGGGTGCAGCCATGTTGAGTGTATAAATATTTACAATTGTTAATATCTTCTTGTTGGGTTGTTCTCATTATTATATAGTCTCTATCTTTGTCCCTTGCTACCATCTTTGTTTTGAAGTCTGTTTTGTCAGAAATAAATATTGCTACCATGGATTGTTTTTTTTTCACAACCATTTGCATGATAGATGTTTATCCATCCCTTTTCTTTTAATCTGCATGTGTCTTTAGGTATGAAATGAGTCTCTTGTAGGCAGCATACAGATGGGTCCTGTATTTGTATCCATTCTGTCACCCTATGTCCTTTGGAGTATTTAGTGCATTTATATTCAAAGTAATTATTGATAGTATGTATTTATTGTCATTTTGTTTCTGATTTTCTAGTTGTTTTTATAGTTTCCCTTGTTCTTTTCTTCTCTTGTTCTCCTCTTTCATGATTAGTTGGCTTTCTTTAGTGATATACTTGGATTTCTTTCTCTTTAATTTTCACATATCTATTACTGATTTTTGATTTATGGTTACCATTTGGTTTGTATATAACACTTGGTGTTGCTGGTCACTTAAGTTTGAACCTTTTCATTTCTCTTCTCCACATTTGAGGTATATGGTATCATACCTTACTTCCTTTTATTTTGTGAATCTCTTGACTGATATTTATAGATATACTTACTTTTTATGCTTTTGTGCTTCCTACTTTCCTTACTTTTGCTTATGGTCTTTCCTTTCCACTCACAGATTCTCCTGTAACATTTGTTGTAGGGATGGTTTAGTGGTCATCAATTCCTTTAACTTTTGTTAGTCTGAAAAGCTATTTATCTCTTTCTATCCTGAATGATAGCCTTAAAAAAACTATTTTATTCATTTATTAAAGAGAGGGAAGAGTGAGTGGAAGAGAAAGAGACAAAGCATGGGAGAGAGGCAGAGGGAGAGAGAGAAGCAGACTCCCTGATGAGTAGGGAGCCCAACATTGGGCTTGATCCCAGGACTCCTGGATCATGACCTGAGCCAAATGCAGACACTTAATCCATTGAGTCACCCAGGCACCCCATATGAATGATAGCCTTGTGGGATAGAGTATTCTTGCCTGCAGATTTTTTTCCCTTTCATCACTTTGAGTATATCATGCCATTTTCTTCTGGCCTGTAAAATTTTTGCTGAAAAATCTGCCAATGGTGGGAATATAAATTGGTGTGACCACTATGGAAAACAGAATAGAGGTCCCTCAAAAATTGAAAATAGAGTTACCATATAATCAACCAATCCCACTTCTAGGTATATATACAAAGGAAATGAAATCAGGTTCTCGAAGAGATACTGCACACACATGATCACCGCAGCGTTATTCCTAATAGTCAAGATATAGAATTCAACTAAGTGTCCATCAACAAATGAATAGATTAAAAAAATGATATATGCATACAGAAAAATATTATTCAGCCCTAGGAAAAAAAGGAAATCCTGAAATTTCTGGCAACATGGATGAACCTGGAAGCCATCCTGCTAAGTGAAATAAGGCAGTAACAGAAGGACAAATACTGCATGATCCCACTTACATGAGAAATCAAAAATAGTCAGACTCATAGAAACAGAGAGTGGAATGGTGGCCAACAAAGGCTTGGGGAGGGTGGAGCAGGGAGGTATTATTCAAAAGGTATAAAGTTTAAGTTATGCAAGATGACTAAGTCCTAGAGAGCTGCTATATAACATAGAGCCTATAGTTAACAATACCAAATTATATACTTAAAATATTTTCTGGCAGTGTTTCTTACTTTATATTCTTATCACTAATAATGATAATTATAAAGGGGGCAGGAGGAATCTTTTGGTGGTGATGGAAATATTCATGGCATAGATTGTGATGATGGTTTCATGGATGTGTACTTATCTACAAACTCATTAAATTGTATGCATTAAATATATATGACCTTTTGTGTGTCAATCATACCTCAGTAAAGTAGTTTAAAATTGAAGAAAAAGGGGGTGCCTGGGTGGCTCAGTGGGTTAGGCCTCTGCCTTCAGCTCAGGTCATGATCTCGGGGTCCCAGGATCGAGTCCCGCATCTGGCTCTCTGCTGGGCAGTGAGCCTGCTTCCTCCTCTCTCTCTCTCTCTCTGCCTACTTGTGATCTCTGTCTGTCAAATAAATAAAATCTTTAAAAAAATTGAAGAAAAAGTCTGCTGATATCCTTTTGGTGTTGCCTTTGTATATAAGTATCTTCTTTTGCCTTGTTTTTGTTTTGTTTTGTTTTGTCTTTATCACTGCTTTTTTCCATTTTATTTTTTACAAGATTTTAAATTTTATTTTAGAGAAGGGGAGGGCAGAGGGAGAGAGAATCTGAGCTTGAAGCCCGGGTCAAGAGTCAATCTCAAGACCCTGAGATGATGACCTGAGTTGAAATCAAGAGTTGGCTGTTCAACCAAATGAGCCATCCAGGTGCCCCTGATTTTTCCATTTTAATTACTATGTGTCTTTGTGTGGACTTCCTTGGGATGGGTTTGTTGGGAGCTCTCTGTGCCTCCTGGATCTGTATTTCGGTTTCCTTTTCCAGATTTGGAAAGTTTTCAGCTATTATTTCTTTAAATAAGTTTTCTGCCCCCTTTTTTCTCTTTCTTATCCTTCTGGTATCCCTATAATGCTAATGTTATTATGCTTGTTGTTGTCACTGACTTCTTCATGTTTACTTTCATTTTGCATAATTTTTTTTTTCCCTCACACCTTCTCAGCTTGTTAGTTTTCCATTACTCTGTCCTGCAGGTGGCTGATTTGATCTATTTCCTTCATTTAAGTGTGTTTTTTATTTCACTTATTGTGTTCTTCTTCTATGGTATTTTTTTTTAATATCAGGGTTAAGGGTCTCTTTGATGTCCTTTACTCTTTTATTAAGTCAAGTGAATATCTTTATGATCATAAGTTTAAGTTATCTCTTAGGCATGTAACTTACCTCGGTTTTACTTGGGTCTCTTGTGGTTATTTTGTCCTGTTCTTTCATTTGGTACATATTCTTCTGTCTTTTTATTTGTTTAACTTTCTGTGTCAGATTCTTTATGTTAGGAATGTCAGCTTTCTCCTGCTCTTGAAAGTAATGGTTTTATGAAGAAGGGGTCCTATAACGCCTTGCAGTGTTGTGTCCCGTGTTCACCAGAACCTGGCCCTTCAGGGGCATTTCCTATGTGTGATGTGTGCTCACTGCTGTTGTAATTGAGCCACTCTTTCTTTTAGTTCAGTTGTCTGCAATGACACTCTTTGCCTTTTGTCAGCAATGTTTTGTCCCTTTCATGTTAGGGGGCCCATCTGTGACTGCCTTGGTCTTGAGTTCAGTCAGACTGGTCATTTATCAGGGATGTATAGTACCAAACTGCAGGACACTTTCCCTTTGTTATCTCCCGAGAATATTTCATTGGTGAGCAGGACATAGTGATAGATATGTATTTATTGCATATTATGCATATTATTGCATATTATATATTTATTGCTATTTAAGCAAGGTATCAGTGTTAAATTTCCAAAGGGGCTTTATTGGCTCCATAACATCAACCATTGTTCCTTAAAGCTGTCTGGTCATATCTTAGTCTATGCAGATCCTTCTCAGATGACATTCAAGTCAAAGCCTTATAACAAGTATTTTCAATTTTGTCTTGTCATAAGAACAGTTTCTTATTGAACTTATGCAAATAAATATATTGCAAGAAAGATATAAGAATGCTCATGGAGAGTTTCTGAATTCTAAATGGTTCAAGTAGTGAGAAAAGATATGTTTCAATTTTTCATAAAGGTATATTTTATCAAATTGATGTAAGTAAGCTTAAGAGAAAATTTTCTTAAATCTAGAAAAAACAAAACATTTTTTAAAAACATCAGGAATGTTTCAAACAAAATGTCATAAAATTATAATTATCTTCTTCAATTTATTAAATCCCATGTTATTAATTCTTGTTCTTCTCAGATCCAGTTTTTCCACTACTTCTGGAAATTTTCCCCTTATCCTAAGGTTATCAAAAACCTATATTCAGGTTTTTTGTTTTCCATGAGTCTCACTAAAGATGAAGCATATTTGCAAGAAACATTTATAGAGGCATTTGAATAAAAGTATAACTGTCTGTAAATGATAAAACTTAAAAATTGCCAGTTAAAGGTCGGATTAGAGTTTATTTTAAATGCATTTGACAGGAAGTTTGGTTATTTTTGTGACACACAACACTTCAAGATAATAATATACCAGGACATTAGATTTGTAGGAGTTTCATATAATTTTAGAATACTTGTTTTAACAATGTATCTATATAAATATAATCTAAGAGGGTTTAATATCACTTATTTGACAGTGCTTTTCATGTAATTTAACATGCCATTTAGCCTAGTCAGTTAATTTCTCACAAATTCTTTTCTCTTGAAATGTTCCAGGATTTTATTGGAAAATTTCATTTAGATTGTGGTCAAAAGACCATATTTTTAATGTTTGATTTTGGGAAATATGTCAAAAAGAAACATCAAAAAGTTTGGACATTTGATTAAATAGGATTGCATTCATGAAATAAATTTTAACAATTGATTTAACCAAAGTGATAAAAAATATCAGAGGAATATACAGAAGGTTACATAGTTGTGAGTGAAACTTAGTTCTTTTATTATTGAGTAAGCTTTCTTATAATCAAAGATCTGATAAACAGGAAATTATTTTGGCAAGCAGAATCCTTGTTTTTGTTTGTTTGCTTTAGGCAGATAAATGAAAGGATAAAGGAAAACCTTTGTTTATAATTATTTATGAAGAACAGAGCACTAATTGAAGAAAACTTTGTCTTTAACAAAAACTTTGCATTAGCATACTTTGATATTAAAATTCATTAACTTATTTATATTTATTTTGATTTAAGCCAGTATTGACTACACATAATTCTTTTTAGAAATATATATATATGTTTTCCTCTCCAACAAATGTTGTTTGCTGTCTTGTTAATTTTGGCCATTCTAGCTGGTGTAAGATGGTATCTCAATGTGGTTTTGATTTGAATCTCCCTGAGGGCTAGTGATGATGAACATTTTTTTAAATTTTTTAAAATTTTTTTTAAAATTTCTTCTTGGTGTACCAGAACTCATTGTTTATGCACCACACCCAGTGCTCCATGAATGTGCCCTCCATAATACCCACCACCAGGCTCACCCAACCTCCCTTCCCCATGCCCCTTCAAAACCCTCAGATTGTTTTTTAGAGTCCATAGTCTCCCATGGTTCATCTACTCCTACAATTTCCCCCAACTCCCTTCTCCTCTCCATCTCCCCATGTCCTCCATGTTATTTCTTATGCTTCACAAATAAGTGAAACCATATGATGACTCTCTCTGCTTGACTTATTTCACTCAGAATAATCTCTTCCAGTACTGTCCATGTTGATACAAAAGTTGGGTATTCATCCTTTCTGATGGAGGTATAATACTCCACAGTCTATATGGACCACATCTTCCTTATCCACTCCTCCGTTGAAGTGCATCTTGGTTCCTTCCACAGTTTGGCGACTGTGGCCATTGTTCCTATGAACATTGGTGTACAGATGGCTCTTCTTCTCCCTACATCTGTATCTTTGGGGTAAATACCCAGTAATGCAATTGCAGGGTCATAGGGAAACTCTATTTTTAATTTCTTTCTTTTTCTTTTTAATTTATTTTCAGTGTAACAGAACTCATTGTTTATGCACCATACAAAGTGATCCATGCAATACGTGCCCTCCATAATACGCACCACCAGGCTCACCCAACCTCCCACCCCCTCCCCTCCAAAGCCCTCAGTTAAAAATGTCTTAGTGATCTACAAGAACAAAGAATTTCTATCAATAACCTAGCTTGCAGAAGGAAATGTAGATACAATTAAATGTCCTTATAACCTGCAGCCCATTGACAGATACTTGAAGATGGCAGAGTGTAAAGTTCCTCCAGGAAGCTCCAAACTATCTTAATGGTAATGTCTTGCTAGGGGGAAAAACGACTTTAAGTTGACAGTGGCAAGGCCTCCAGTATCCTGTGAGTCTTCTTTAACATATGAAAATCCTTTTGAAACATCCTTTTTCCTTACCTCCCCCAACTCCCAAGTATATAGTCAGCGACCCCTCAACCCCAGGGCAGCAACTCTTTCTACCCATGGGTCCTGTCCCTGTGCTTTAATAAACCACCATTTTGCACCAAAGACATCTCAAGAATTCTTTCTTGGTCATCAGCTCCAGACCTTACCCCACCAAACCTCACTTATGTCCCAAAACCCCATCATAAGGAAATTTAATAATTTTTCTTCTGCCTTTGTTTCCCATATCACTTCCCACTGAATGATTTTGACCCTTAAATCGTTTTTTTTTTTTAAGATTTTATTTTATTTTTATTTGACAAAGAGGGAGCAGGAGCAGAGGAGCAGCAGGCAGAGGGAGAGGGAGAAGCAGAATCCCTGCTGAGCAGGGAGCCTGATGTCAGACTCCATCACAGGATCCTTGGATAATGACCTGAGCCAAAGGCAGACACTTAAGGACTGAGCCACCCTGACACATGTCCCTTAAATCTTTAAGGATGTTGAGAGTGGAAGGGCTCATCTTCCTGTTGAATAGGGGTGTAGAGATGCCTTACTATGGATCAACATTGGTCATTTGGGGCTTATGTAAATATAGGAGTTACAAAAGGCAGAAGCAGCTGAATCCAAGGAAGACAGCATGTGTGGGTCTTCGCAAGTGGAAAGGATCATATGTTGGCTTGAACTTATGACAGCAAAGAAGTCTCAGTGATGTAAGAAAGACATTATGGTTTGAAGTCAAAGTCCAAGAAAGAATTCTTGGAACATCTTTGGTGCAAAAGTGATTTCATTAAAACACAGCGACAGGACCCGTGGGCAGAAAGAGCTGCACTAGGGCCATGAGGAGTGGTCCATTATATACTTTGAAGTTGGGAGGGGATTATAGATAGTGTAAGTCTCTGTGGAATTTTGGAAACAAGTCTTCCAGAACCTTGAGTGGGCTGGCTATTGTTGGGAAAAGTTCATTTATTACTGTCTAATAAAACCTGAGTCATGAGACCCTTCGGATGTATACATGGGCCATATGCTTGGGGGATGATTGACAACATGTATCTTGGGGTTTAGAGATAAAGGAAGTTCACAAAGGTATTTTTATAACTTAAAGTAGACTTACAGGATCCTGGGGGGGGGGGCGGTTCTCTTTTGTCCTTAGCAAAGTATTAACACTGAGGCAGTTGAGTCCTAGAAGAATGTCCCTGCCTGCTTCAATGACTTGTCAATGGGCTTTTGGTAGTAAGGAAATTCAATATTTTTTCTTATGCCTTTGTTTACCACATCATTCCCCCCTTTGACCCTTAAAAATTTAGGGATGCTGAAGGTAGAAGTTCTTATCCTCTGTAACTTCTTCATGCTGAATAGGGGTGTAGAGTTGCCCCTACCTATGGGTCAACATTGGTCATTTGGGGCTTATATAGATATAGGAGTTAAAAAAACAGAGGCAGTTGAACCCAAGGGATACTGCATGTGTGGATCTTCCCAAATGGAAAGGATCATCTGTTGACTTGAAGCTATGGCAGTGAAGGAGTCTCAATACCAGGTGGAGAGACATGGGAGAAAACCAAAAAACATGATTAATGTAACAGAAAGAAAAAGAAGCTCAAATAAGAGTTATTTGAGAGTTGACAAAAAAATCCTCTTCCAGTCCAGGAGTTTAACCAATCATTAAAGGAAAGAGAGGGATTGTTTAAAGTGCCAATTTGAGTATTCATGTCTGCAATCCAGAAGTATTTTGTGATAATCTGGAACAACACCCTCCAGTCCCAAAGAGGGAACAAAAAATGATGTTAGGTGGTAATGCCAATGAGACATGGAACATGTTCACCATTGTTTTAAATTTGGAAGGTTAGCTGGGTTGGTAATGATTTTAATAATGCACCCATGCTTTCAGGCAAAACCCAGAGTATAGGGTCCTATCCAGCCTGGGGAAAGCCATGACTACAAGTTAGAGCCACATAGCCATTGGGTCCCATTAGGAGATAGTCATATAATTCTGGGTCCCTTTAACTACAGTCAAGATGTCAAGGGCTATTCCATTTTGGAGGGCCACTTTTTGAATGTGTAATACAAGACAGTCCACTGTTACTTTGTAGGACCAAGGGAGTTCAAGTATTGGGAAAATTTCTCTTACCAAAGTTTTTTTCACCTCAGTAGCCTTTTTACTTAAATCAGTAGCCTGGTGTAAGCCCTATGTTACCTGCTGTTGATTATTTTTGGGCATAAAATTTTTTTCTTCACTGTTAACAAGCCAGTCCTGTGCATTTCTTGGTCTAAATAGAATGGACTTATGGACATTTTTGGAGTTAAGACTGGTGAAAGAGTTAATATTGGTTTATTTTATGCTGCCTGCTTGCCTACACACTTTACCAAATTATTTCCTTTAGATTCTAAATTCCTATTCTTTGATGTCCTTTGAGGTGAATTATAGCTACCTCCTTATGTAGGTGTACAGCCTTAAGAAGAGTAATAATTTCAGGCTCATATTTGATTGAGAATTATGGCTTGATAATAATCACCTTTTATTCCAAATTGCTACATGAACATGTACTACTAGGGAAGCATATTTCGAGTAAGTATAAATATTAATTTTTAAGGTTTTGGCAATTGCAAAGCAGGGGTGAGCACTTTAGCATACCCAGTTTTTCTTATTCATTTTCTCATGAAACTATTGCCATCCATAAGCCAACTGTCATTTGTATTTTCAATAGGGACATCTTTTAAATCTGGATGACTAGCATAAGCAAGAACAATAACCTCTGAACAGTTATGCTTTATAGAATTATGATGGCCAGGTCCCATCATAGTGTAGCTGGGTTTAAAGTCTGACAGGTTTCAAGTATTATTTCAGGCATATCTGTAAGTGTAACCTGGTATTTAATAAGTTGTCCTCCCATTGGTGGCCTTTGGCTTTTAAGACACTCTGGACGTGACGAGAAGTCATTAGAGTCAGGGACTGTCCCACAGTTAGCTTTGAGGCTCTTTTTACCAGAAGGGCTCTTATGTGCTTGGCTAAAACCTTTGTTTACAATTGTACCTCAATAGGATAAATATGACTATGAGGGATGAAACAATCAAGAAGTCCTTTTTGTCTGAGGTCTAGCATTAACAATGTCCTGGCATTGTTAATCACTGGCAAGTGAGGAAAGTGAGGAAAGTCTTGTCAAGAAATAAGGGCAGACCCAAGTACATCATCCAATCCAATCATGAAGAAAGTGGGGTCATCCATTATCTCCACAAGCCCATAGTTAGCCCTATGGACTGGGGTATGCTCTGGCTTTTAAGGAGTGATTTTATCATCCCAGCCACATAGAATTGGCCAAGGTGTAGCTGGGGTATATAAATATTGGTGAATCAATCCAATTTTCCAGTTTAAATGATCATGTGCCCATGAGGTCCTGTTATTATTCCCACAGAATAACAAACAAGAAGATTGTCTATGCATAAGCTACTGTGGTAATTTCTCTGAAGTTTACCTGATGTTGTCTAGCTTAGGTAAACAACAAACATTTAAAGACAATCAGATCTAGAATTTAACAACCACAAAGGTGTATTATTGAAATTAATTTTCTCTCTAAAATAACCCTCGTTTTTAAATAAGACATAGCCAAATCAGAACTAATTTATTTGAAAAACAAAGCTGGTTTTAACAAACTTGGCCTAATTATTTACATAAGTTCAGCAAGAATAATGATTGATCATATAGATTTTTTAGAATTTGCTTTGCTGGAACTTTTTGTAAGAAATCTCTAGGTTGAATTTTTAGTAGCCTCTACAGACCAGAAGCCAAGTCAATCCCGCAATACCTATAGATTTGGGCAAAGTCCTCTTCAGGATGTCCCTAATATATCCTGGGGTTCCTGTACCTGCCAAGAAGTGACATTCTTTACTCACGGGTGAGGCTGCTGGGAACTCTGTAAGCAAGGTATCAGGCCAATATTTCCAAGGGGATTTATGGCTCCAGGTTTCCTAAAGTGAACCTTAGTTTCCTAAAGATGTTTGGTCATATCTGAGTCTATGCATGTCTTTCTCAAATATGACATTCCAGTCAAAACCTTGGTAAAATGGCCAATGATTCCAATGTTATCCTGTTATAAGAACAGATTCTTACTGAAATTATGCAAATGACTATGATTGCCACAGAAGAAAGAATACTTACTGAGACCTTTTGAATCCTAGAGGGTTCATGTACAGAGAAAAGTTAAATGTGTAAATTTGTTCATAAATGAAAACTTTGTTACATTTTTGTAAGTCATAGATATATTAAGAGAAAGCTTCCTTAATCTGGGAGAGTAAACATTAGAGAACCAGCAGTGTTTCAACCAAAGGATATAAGACTATAATCATCTTTTAAGTTCATTTAGTCCCATGTAATTCTTGTTCAGTTTGAATGCAGCTTTTTAGTTCTGGAAATTTTTACCCATTTCATTTTCGTGATCTGAAAGATATTGAATACCTGCTTTGTCTTAAAAGTCTTTTATATGAATCTCCTTGAAGATGAAACTCATTTTGTAAGACAGCAATAACAATTATAAATGAAAAAAAAACTCAGAAATGGGCATTGTTAATATCTGATATGAGAGTTCATTATGATATTATCAACAAGGAAACTCAGTTATTCTGTGACACCTAACACTTCAATAGCAAGAATATTGAATGATGATGACCTTATACCAGCAAGCCTAATTAGTCAACAAGACTTTGTTCATGATTTATATCTTGGGGAACATTGTTAAAATCTTAGAAAATTTTAAAGCACATGACTAAGTAGAACTAGGTATGTTAAAAACCTAATAAAGGCAAAACATAGAAACTTTTTTTTTTTGCTTTGTTTTGTTTTTCTTGATAGGCAAAGAGAAACCAACTATCTACATTTTGTTATCAAGAGCAGGCCAACAGTTTAAGAAACTTGTCTTTTGGAACAGAGAGAAAGCCGACTTTCTTATACCAATGTACTTCAAAATCCATTCATTTCAATCTTAGCCCATCCTGACCACATTTTTCAAAGTTTTACCTTCATAAACCTTCTACAATTTTCTGTTACATTCATATACTGTCCCAAGCCATTTCTTTCCAAACAACCAGTCTCATTTAGGACAAAATTACCCTCTTCTACCTTCCACAAAAAATTCATCCCAAGTCTTTATATTTTTCATACACATCTCTTTACTTTTCTACCTACAGAGTTGTTTCCCTTATGCCCATCAGTCTTAATTTCACTCTTAGAAACCTTAGTCTCCACTAAAGACTAAGTAGCAACCAACTGTAAACTGTTACACCAGAATTCTTTAGATGGCAAATTTATGATTCAATTAAGCACAAAACGTGTTTACCAACAGATATAAATATCCTTAGTTTCTTTGCAGTAAGAAGTCAAAATGTACAAATCTATGTCCAGTATTGAAAGCTTTAGCACCTTATCTTATTTGGAAAAGACCTAGATGTCCAATGAATTTAATCCTATTTTTCATCCAAGCAAAACTTTAATCAGGCCCCACATCTGGCTTCCTGCTCATCAGGAAGCCTGCTTCTCCTTCTCCCATGCCCCCTGCTTGTGATCCTTCTGCTGTGTCTCTCTCTGTCAGATAAATAAAATCTAAAACAAAAAAGGTTACCCATAAAATCTTTGATAAGATAGACAATTAACCAACATTTCACATCATCTTCTTGCTAAAATTGCAACAGACATAGTATGAGCTTATTTGACTTTTAGTAAACCTCAAAGAATAAAAGTTGCACATTTAGTGCTGCTAACTTTAAAGACATGTGTATATTAATTAAACCAACAAACTTAACTTAGTTTAAATACTGAATTATGGTTTTTTTTATTTGACAGAGAGAGAGAGAGAGAGACAGTGAGAGAGGGAACAAAGCAGGGGGAGTGGGAGAGGGAGAAGCAGGCTTCCCACAGAGCAGGGAGCCTGATGTGGGGCTCGATTCCAGGACCTTGAGATCATGACCCGAGCCGAAGGGAGACGCCCAAAGACTGAGCCACCCAGGTGCCCCAAATACTGAATTATGTTTCACCTGGATCCTCCTCATTGTCAATTTTTACCTGAGACATTTGCAGGGAAATCTGAAGTGAGTCGTGTTAGGTCCAGCGGTGCTCTTCTTTGCTCCTTGATAGTGAGGGGGGAAGGAGCTATGGTGCCTGAGGCACTGAGGATGGTACAGAAGCCAGTTATGCAGGCCGCATCCAAGGTGGTACAGAAACAGGAGAAGGGGAAGGCAGAAGAGGAGAAGTGCTGCCAGAAGGCAGAGAAAGTATTCCTGGTTTTAGAGTTCATCAATTTCAACAGAGGAGCAAACACCATGTTTCCTCCCAAGAGGGAATAGGCAGGCATGTCAGGGCAGAGAAGACAAGGAATTTCCCTGAAACAAAGGCAGATTCGGCAGCTGCTTGGGAATATTCCTTGAAGTCCCTGTCTCGAGGTAGACTAACCACTGTTGGCTCTGGGAAATGAGTGAGGGAGAGGCCACCACATTTATGAGGAGGAAAAACAGTGAGAGTCAATGCTCCCTTTGCTGTGTTTCCTTCACCAGCCTGGGTTTATTTGGAGGAGGCCTATTTAGGCAATTATCATCCAATATGTCAGGAGGGGCTTTACTAGCAAGAAATATTTGGGAAAACACATTCTGCCCTGTTTCCTACAGAAGATATCTAACTGACAGAGACTACGGGGGTCATACAGTGTTAGAGGAGCTCAGTCCTTTCCTAAGTTTTTCAATCTGATTTGTTTTCAGTGGGTTAAAAGGAACCCCATGGGAGGGTCCTTGAGAATTGAAGAAGAAGCCTACTGAAGCCATGCTCCCAGAAAAGTAAAGAAGGTCTATTACCAACCCCCACAACTCCCAGGTGGTCTCCCATGCAGGATATGTCAGAGGTTCCAGTGTGTCAAAATCAACCAGAGGCATCCATCAAAGAGTCACTAGTGATCACCATCCTGTCTTCTTGTGAAGGCATTCCTGCTGTAAAACTCCCTGTAGGAAGGATGGCAGCATTCCTCCCCTTCCCCATTGCATCCTAGGCTACCAATGGGTGCTTGGTGCATGGACTGAAATACTGTGCCAGGCCTTCCTATGCCCTGAAGGTTGTGTTATTGTCCTGCCATTTTTAACCTATGGAAAATACTAGAAAAGTTTTACAAGGGATAAATTACCAAATTTTCCAATTTAAGTAGTTAGTAGAGGACATTGATGGAGAACAGTAAAGATAGAAATCCATCATTGTCTAAGCGACATTCCAACACATGTGGTCCTTATAGCCAACTTCCTAGGAAACAGTCCCCCGTTGGGTTTTAATTCAATCAGGTACTGGTTTTGGCCAGCTCCCTGTGGAGGACCCAAGGACAGAAGCAGCTAGACCAGGAATGTCAAGGGAATAACATTAGATCAAGCAGAAGGACACCTCACAAGGGAGTCCTAATATTGGCACCAGTCCTAATGACTTAGATGGGTGTCACATGCCCAAGACAGACAACTTTGTATAAGGACAGGAATAAAGAGAGAGCATCAAGTTTCTGGGTCTTATTACCATTCTGGCCAGAGAACTAAAGTCCAGCCAAAAGGCAAGCTTTCTCTTCCCCACAGAATAGCCATGGGCTAGAGGATTGCAGCCTGAGCAAACAGCATGAAAGCGTTTCAATAAGACCATATTCCTTGAAAAGCCCCTGGAATAAGAATAAAGAAAGTACTCACCAATTTTGCACTGCAGCTCAGAGTCCAGATGAGCCTCTGGACTCAAAGCCTTATGTTGGGTTGCCATATGATGTAGGAAATACATTAGAGTTTGAAGTGAAAGGCTAAGAAAGAATTCTTGAGACGTCTTTGGTGCAAAAGTGATTTTATTAAAGCACAGGGACAGGACCTGTGGGCAGAAAGAGCTGCACTAGGGTCATGAAGAGTGGCTCATTATATACTTTCAAGTTGGGAGGGTATGGGATAGTGTAAGTTTCTGAGGAACTTTTGAAACAAAGTTTCCAGGACCTTGAGGGGGCTAGCTATTTTTGAGAAAAGATCATTCATCGACATCTAGTAAAACCTTAGTCATGGGACTCTTCAGATGTATATCGGTGGGTCATATGCTTGTGGGATGATTGCCAACATATATCTTGGGGGTTTAGAGATAAACGAAATTTCTAAAGGAATTTTTATATGTTAACTAGATTTCCAGGATCCTGGGGGGCAGGGGGCTAAGATTGCCATCTGCCCTTAGGAGAGTGTCAACATCAAAGTATTTGAGTCCCTAGAAGAATGTCACTCTTCCTATTTCAAAGACTTGTCAGTAGACTGTAGGTGGTAATGAAATTTAATAATTTTTCTTATGCCTTTGTTTCCCACATCAGAATGATGAGTAAAAATAAATTCATTGATAATCTAGATCATTTGCAAATAAGATAAAATAATGAAACATCAAGTACTAAACATGGTTTATCTACTTCTTTCTTTTTTTAATTTTTTTTAAAGATTTTATTTCTTTATTTGACAGAGAGCGATCACAAGCAGGCAGAGAGGCAGGTAGAGAGAGAGGAGGAAGCAGGCTCCCTGCTGAGCAGAGAGCCCGATGCAGGGCTCGATCCCAGGACCCTGAGATCATGACCTGAGCCGAAGGCAGCGGCTTAACCCACTGAGCCACCCAGGCACCCCTATCTACTTCTTTCTTATTATAGAGAAGCTACAGATTAATTTGAGTCTGTAAGTAAATATATCTTATGCTTTATTAAAAGATTGTATTATGAAAGAATATATACAAGTTTCTAAAAATTATGAAATATATTCATAAATTTGCCAATCTAAATAATTGTGGTGTAACAGTTTAGAAGTGTTTCCTGCTTAGTTTTCACTAGACATTAAAATTTCTAAGCATATAGAATATTACATATTCTAATAAATGTAAAAAATGTAATAAATGAAAAAATGTTCATCAAACACCTGGAAGCTAAAGACCACCTTGCTTAAGAATGCTTGGATCAACCAGGAGATCAAAGAAGAATTTAAACAATTCATGGAAACCAATGAGAATGAAGACACTTTTGTCCAAAACCTATGGGATACAGCAAAGGCAGTCCTAAGGGGGAAATACATAGCCATACCCATCCAAGCCTCTCTCAAAAAATTTGAAAAATCCAGAATACACCAGCTGTCTCTACACCTTAAAGAACTGGAGAATCAACAAAAAATTAAGCCAACCCCACACCCAAGAAGGGAAAAAATGAAGATTAGAGCAGAGATCAATGAGATAGAAACTAGAGATACAGTAGAATTCATCAATGAAACTAGAAGCTGGTTTTTTGAAAGAATCAATAGGATTAAAAAAAAAAATTGGCCTAACTAATCCAAAAGAAAAGAGAAGGCCCAAATTAATAAAATTATGAATGAAAAGGGAGAGATCACAACTAACACCAAGGAAATAGAAACAATCATCAGAAATTGTTTTCAGCAGCTATATGTCAATAAGTTAAGCAAACTATATGAAATGGATGCATTAGTGGAAAACCATAAACTTCCAAAATTGAAACAGGAAGAAACTGACAACCTCAATAGACTAATATCTAATAACAAGATTGAAGCAGTGATCAAAAACCTCCCAAAAAACAAGAGCCTAGGACCTGACGGATTCCCTGGGGAATTCTACCAAACTTTCAAAGAAGAAATAACACCTATTCTCCTGAAGCTATTTCAAAAAATTGAAGCAGAAGGAAAACTTCCAGACTCTTTTTATGAAGCCAGCATTACCCTGATCCCCAAACCAGGAAAAGACCCCACCAAAAAGGAGAACATCAGACCTGAAATCACTGATGAATATGGATGCTAAGATTCTCAACAAGATATTAGCAAATAGGATCCAACAGCACATTAAAAAGATTATCCACCATGACCAGGTGTGATTCATCCCTGGGTTGTAAGGATGGTTCAACATTCACAAATCAATCAATGTGATAGAACAAATCAATAAGAGAAGAGAAAAGAACTACATGGTCCTCTCAATTGATGCAGAAAATGCATTTGACAAAATCCAGCATCTGTTCCTAATTAAAACGCTTCAAAGTATAGAGATAGAGGGAACATTCCTGAACTTCATAAAATCCATCTATGAAAAACCCACAGCAAATATCATCCTCAATGGAAAAAAAGCTCACAGCCTTCCCGTTGAGATTAAGAACACGAAAAGAATGCCCACTCTCACCACTCTTGTTCAACATAGAATTAGAAGTCTTAGCAATAGCAATCAGACAACAAAGAGAAATAAAAGATATCCAAATTGGCAATGAAGAAGTCAAACTCTCTCTTCGCAGATGACATGATATTTTATATGGAAAACCCAAAAGACTCCACCCCCAAAGTACTCGAACTCATACAGCAATTCAGTAACATGGCAGGATACAAAGTCAATGTACAGAAATCAGTGGCTTTCTTATACACTATCAATGAAAATACAGAAAGGGAAATTAGAGAATCGATTCTATTTACTATAGCACCAAGAACCATAAGATACCTGGGAATAAACCTCACCAAAGAGGTAAAGGATCTGTACTTGAGAAACTACAGAACACTCATGAAAGAAATTGAAGAAGACACAAAAAGATGGAAGACCATTCCATGCTCTTGGATCAGAAGAATAAACATTGTTAAAATGTCTATACTGCCTAGAGCAATCTATACTTTTAATGCCATTCTGATCAAAATTCTACTGGTATTTTTCAAAGAGCTGGAGCAAATTACCATAAAATTTGTATGGAATCAGAAGAGACCCTGAATTGCTAAGGAAATGTTGGAAAAGAAAAACAAAACTGGCAGCATCACATTACCTGATTGCAAGCTTTATTACAAAGCTGTGATCACCAAGACAGCATGGTACTGGCATAAAAACAGACACATAGACCAGTGGAACAGAGTAGAGAGCCCAGATATGGACCCTCAACTCTATGATCAAATAATCTTTGACAATCAGGAAAAAATGAGGGAGACTCATGTCTTGCAGGATTGTGATCTCTATAAGTTAACTATTTGTTTTTCTTTTCCTTAGCTTTAGGACAATCAGAACTGCATGAGGAATGTCACATATATTCTATCTGGGGCGATGGGTTTGGGGTGTGAGCCTGTGCTTTGTTCTCAGCTTGCCTTCTGTTCCCTAAAGCCAGTTGACAAGTCCTTGAAATAGGCAGAGTGACATTCTTATAGGGACTCAACTGCCTTCATGCTGACACTAGATTAAGGGCAGAAGACAATCTTAGCCCCCACACCCCAGGATACTGTAAGTCTATTTTAACATATAAACATTCCTCTGGAACCTTCCTTTATCTCCAAGCCTCCTAATATACATGCTGACAACCATCTCCAAGCATATGGCCCACTGATATACATCTGAAGGGTCTCATGACTCAGTTTTTATTAGACAGTAATAAATGACCTTTTCCCAACAATAGCTAGCCTCCTCAAGGTCCTGGAACCTTGCTTCCAAAGTTCCTTAGAGACTTAACCTATCCCAAACTTGAAAGTATATAATAGGCCACTCCTCATGACCCCAATGCAGCTCTTTCTGCCCATGGGTCCTGTCCCCATGCTTTAATAAAATCACCTTTTTGCACCAAAGACGTCTCAAGTATTCTTTCATGGCCATCACCTTTGAACTGTAATGTCTTTCCTACATCAATTCAATTTAGCGAAATTTTAAAATTTTAGGTTACCAGAGATTTTGGAGATTTTTAGAAGTTTACCGACAAATATTGTTATTTTATTTACATCTATTTACATTACTTGTTTTTACAATTATGCCTAGGCTACCCACAAAAACATGAAGCATTAGACAAAGTCAATCATTATTCTAAGTTTTTCTTCCTTTCTGACAAATTTTGTAACAGAAATCCTGTGAAATTATTTGACGTTTAGTAAACACAGTCAGAATTAAGTTTTATATTTAGTGCTGATAACGCTAAAGGCATATTTATTTTAAGTAAACCACAAAAAAATTAGCATTTAATACTGAATATTTTCCGAAGTCACATTGATGAGGGAATAGAAGGCTAGCTAAGGACAAAGCACAAGCTGACACCCTGCAACCTCCTTTCCCACTGCTAGGTGGGATATGTGTGCTATTTCTCCAGGAAGCTCCCAATTGTCTTAATGTTAATGACCTATTAGAGGGAAAAACAACCTTAACTTGACAATGACAAGGTAGGGCAAGGGATCTGGTATTCCTGTGTCTTCTTTAACACATGAAAACCTTTTTGAAACCTCCCTTTTCCTTATCTTTCCCAACTCCCAAGTATATAACCAGACACCTCTCAACCCCAGGGCAGCAGCTCTCTTTCTACCCATGGGTCCTATCCCTATGCTCTAATGAAACCACCTTTTTGGGGTGCCTGAGTGGTTCATTCATAAAGTGGCTGCCTTTGGCTTGGGTCATGATCCCAGGGTCCTAGGATCAAATCCTGTGTTGGGCTCCCTGGTCAATGGAGAGCCTGCTTCTCCCTCTCTCACTCCCCATGTTTATGTTCCTTCTATCACTGTGTTTCTCTCCATCAAATAAACAAATGAAAATTTAAAAAATAATAATAATAAAACCACCTTTTGCACCAAAGACACCTCAATTCTTTCTTGGTCATAGGCTTCAGATCCCACCCCACCCACTCACCTATATTACAAAACCATGAACTTGAAAAAATCATTTGGGTTAAGTACTACCTTTCTGAGTTTTGGCATGGACAATTCTTAAAAGTAATTGCCTTCAAACCAACTAATTGGAGCTATTTTACATATTAATTTTAGCAATACCATCCTGAGGTAGAATAAATATTTCACATTTACATCATACATACACACACACAGAAAAACTATAAATAAAATTTTAACTCTATTTCTGTTAGAATTTCTGGAGAGGACATTATAGACCCAATTTTTAAATACTTACATGTATTTGTCTATCTATCTTATCTATCATCTATCTATCATCTATTTTTATGAAAAACATTTTCCTAAAGTTTGCATGCCAAAGAATAGCTTTTAGGTCTTAGAGAATTTGGTGGTAGAAAATTTATATTAAATCAAGAGCATATCTAAGTTTTCTCCAAGGTGGATATTTGGAGCATAACTGCTTATTAATGAGGCAGAAAGCCCAAAATGGCCACCTCACTGAGATGAGGATCCACCGATGATGACTTGGCACTTTTCCACCAAGTCACTCCCCCACCCCCAAGGATGACTTGGCACTTCCCCAAGTCACTTCTGCATAGCTTTAGGAACTACCAAGAGACCCCTGAGCAAAGAAGCTGTGAGAAACCATGAAAAATCCCTAGTTTGCCTATAAAAAACAGTGCCAACAAAGGCCAGGTGCACAGACTTTTGGGAGTGATTCCCCTGAGCCCACTGGGGTTAATAAAGCTGTGTTCTCCCAGTACTCCACGTGCCACTTGGGTTTCTCAGTCACCTCAGAACTTCCACAACATTAAAAGTGTTGCTAGAATCTGTGCATAAAAGCTTTTTCAGGCATTTGTATTTTTGAAAAAGCTTCATTCCTTCCTCCCTTTTTTATCTTTATTTTTTCCTTTAGGGAAATTGTGGGCTGTGTTTACATTTCAAAGACATGATAAGATTTATAATTTCAAGGGACAGAAAAAAAAAATTAGAGAAACCTTTTATTAGAGGTTCAGAATAATTGTTATTTGAAACCTACCCTTTTCTAAAAGTACAGAATCATTTTGTTCCAATATATTGATTTTTTTTAAATATCCACAAACATTTTGAGAAGAATATTCAAGGTGTTGTAAAAGTAGGTGTGATGAGGAACAGAAGGCTGGCTGAGAACAAAGCAGAAGCTGACACCCTGCAACCTTCCCTCACCCCCCACTCCCAGGTGGGACATATGGGACATTCATTAGGAATCTCCCACCTATCTTAATGTTAATACCTTGCTAGAGGGAAAACCTTAACAATGACAAGGCTTCAAGGCCTCCCTTCCTTGTAGGTCCTTTAGCATATGAAAGTTCTTTTGAAACCTCCCTTTATCCTTACCTCCCCCACCCCATGGCATATAACCTGTCACCCTTCACAACCTCAGGGCAACAACTCTTCCTGCCCATGGGTCCTGTCCCCTGCTTTAATAAACAACCATTTTGCACCAAAGAATTCTCAAGAATTCTTTCTTGAGCCTCGGCTCTGGACTCCACCCCACTGAACCTCACCTATATACTAAAACTTCATCAGGTGGACTTTAACATGTTTGTAGAGTTTATTTCTGGTTTTGCAGAGATTGGTAAAATAAACACAGTTGATGGTAACTCTGATAAAATAAAGACAGTTGATAGTAACTCTCCAAAGATTGGATGGCAACCTGAATATTAAAGGACTGACTCATATTTTTAACCAAATTTACTTCTTTATATCAGGAAAATTTTTTTTAAATTGTGTTTCACTTTATTTTTTTAATTTATTTTCAGCATAACAGTATTCATTTTTTTTTGTACCACACCCATTGCTCCATGCAATCCGTGCCCTCTCTAATACCCACCACCTGGTTCCCCCAACCTCCCAGCCCCCAGACGCTTCAAACCCCTCAGATTGTTTTTCAGAGTCCATAATCTCTCATGGTTCACCTCCCCTTCCAATTTCCCCCAACCCCCTTCTCCTCTCTAACTCCCCTTGTCCTCCATGCTATTTGTTATGCTCCACAAATAAGTGAAACCATATGATAATTGACTCTCTCTGTTTGACTTATTTCACTCAGCATAATCTCTTCCAGTCCCATCCATGTTGCTACAAAAGTTGGGTATTCATCCTTTCTGATGGAGGCATAATACTCCATAGTGTATATGGACCACATCTTCCTTATCCATTCGTCCATTGAAGGGCATCTTGGTTCTTTCCACAGTTTGGCAACCGTGGCCATTGCTGCTATAAACATTGGGGTACAGATGGCCCTTCTTCTCACTACATCTGTATCTTTGGGGTAAATACCCAGTAGTGCAATGGCAGGGTCATAGGGAAGCTCTATTTTTAATTTCTTGAGGAATCTCCACACTGTTCTCCAAAGTAGTTGCACCAACTTGCATTCCCACCAACAGTGTAAGAGGGTTCCCCTTTCTCCACATCCTCTCCAACACATGTTGTTTCCTGTCTTGCTAATTTTGGCCATTCTAACTGGTGTAAGGTGATATCTCAATGTGGTTTTAATTTGAATCTCCCTGATGGCTAGCGATGATGAACATTTTTTCATGTGTCTGATAGCCATTTGTATGTCTTTATTGGAGAAGTGTCTGTTCATATCTTCTGCCCATTTTTAAATATGATTGTTTGTTTTGTGTGTGTTGAGTTTGAGGAGTTCTTTATAGATCCTGGATATCAACCTTTTGACAGTATCAACCTTTTGTCTGTACTGTCATTTGCAAATATCTTCTCCCATTCCGTGGGTTGCCTCTTTGTTTTGTTGACTGTTTCCTTTGCTGTGCAGAAGCTTTTGATTTTGATGAAGTCCCAAAAGTCCATTTTCGCTTTTGTTTCCTTTGCCTTTGGAGACATATCTTGAAAGAAGTTGCTGTGGCTGATATCAAAGAGGTTACTGCCTATGTTCTCCTCTAGGATTCTGATGGATTCCTCTCTCACGTTGAGGTATTTTATCCATTTTGAGTTTATCTTTGTGTACAGTGTAAGAGAATGGTCGAGTTTCATGCTTCTACATATAGTTGTCCAGTTTTCCCAGCACCATTTATTGAAGAGACTGTCTTTTTTCCACTGTGTATTTTTTCCTGTTTTGTTGAAGATTATTTCCCCATAGAGTTGAGGGTCCATATCTGGGCTCTCTACTCTGTTCCACTGGTTTATGTGTCTGTTTTTATGCCAGTACCATGCTGTCTTGGTGATCACAGCTTTGTAGTAACACTTGAAATCAGGTAACGTGATGCCCCCAGTTTTATTTTTGTTTTTCAACATTTCCTTAGCGATTCAGGGTCTCTTCTAATTCCATACAAATTTTAGGGTAATTTGCTCCAGCTCTTTGAGAAATATCGTTGGAATTTTGATCAGAATGGCATTAAAAGTATAGATTGCTCTAGGCATTATAGACATTTTAACAATGTTTATTCTTCTGATCCAAGAGCATGGAATGGTCTTCCATCTTTTTGTGTCTTCTTCAATTTCTTTCATGAGTGTTCTGTAGTTTCTCAAGTACAGATCCTTTACCTCTTTGGTGAGGTTTATTCCCAGGTATCTTATGGTTCTTGGTGCTATAGTAAATAGAATCGATTCTCTAATTTCCCTTTCTGTATTTTCATTGATAGTGTATAAGAAAGCCACTGATTTCTGTACATTGACTTTGTATCCTGCCATGTTACTGAATTGCTGTATGAGTTCGAGTACTTTGGGGGTGGAGTCTTTTGGGTTTTCCATATAAAATATCATGTCATCTGCGAAGAGAGAGAGTTTGACTTCTTCATTGCCAATTTGGATATCTTTTATTTCTCTTTGTTGTCTGATTGCTGTTGCCAGGACTTCTAATACTATGTTGAACAAGAGTGGTGAGAGTGGGCATCCTTGTCGTGTTCTCAGGAAAGAAATTTAACTAAAATGGGAACCAAAAGACTTATGTCTTTATGAAGTCTGTATGAAGGATTTTAACAAAAGCTTTCTTTCTGGGTGTATAATCTAACCTCAGCTTTTATTAACCCTGAATATTGACCTTTTGTAGATTATTTCCAGGAGGGCTCAGAGAAATTTTGGTCATCTATTTCCTCAGAAGGGAAGGTTATAAATATAGACAAATAATTTTTGATTGTAGAGGTAATAAGGCTTCAAGCTCTGATGTTAGGGGTATATGGGTGACTCACTTGGTTAAGTGCCTGAGTTAGGCTCAGATCATGATCCCAGGGTCCTTGGATTGAGCTCCACATTGGGCTTCTTGTTTGGAAGGAACCCTGCTTCTCCTTCTCCCTCTGACATTTCCCCCACCTTGTGTTCTCTGGCTCTCTCTGTGAGATAAACAAACAAATAAACAGATAAATAAATAAATTTATTTTTTAAAAAATCTTAAAAAAATTCCTCTGATGTCCAGGAGACAGAAATTATTTGTGTTGAGAGTTCTAGGATACTCTTTCAAAGGACATTGTATAGGTGTGCCTGAGGCTAGGCAGAGCCCTAGAAGGTAAAAGTAAGTGAGCTTGGTTATCAGTCTTGAGTGCTTTTGATAAATTCATTTTCTGGCTTTCAGCATTTACATGAACAACCTGGATACTTTGAATCTAGAGGTTATGTCAGCATGATTTCTGTAAATATTATAGGAAAAAGGAAGCTAAATCAAGCACATTAGCCCAATTTTAAGAAGGGGAATTTACATTGAATGGGAATATTTCTTTTTGTTCTAAGTCTGACTTCTTTTACCTTGTCAAGGAAGTCCCTAAGGCTAGCCATTATACTAATAAGACCTTTGAGAGCTCTTTATTTTGTGTGTGTGTGTGTGTGTGTGTGTGTGTGTGTGTGTGTGTGTGTGTGTGTGTTAACAGAGCCAATTTAAAGGATCTGTCATCTGGCTATTGAGAAGTAGGATCTCTTAATAGTGACTCATACCAATAACCCTTTTAGGGGCTTAAACCAAAGACTCAGGTGGCATCCAGAGAGGGCATAGATGATGAATCCCCTATAATCCAAAAGTTACTCCCAAAATTAGCCTAAGAAAGTGAAGGCCTTTGTTGCACAGGCAGTAAGGATGGTGTAGTAAAAATGGTGTCTTTGGTCTCAAATTAAATGCCTCCAGTCACAATCCCACTATCTGAAGATAACTGAACAGGTACTTCTGGAATAAGACTTTCCAGCACTAAAGAGTAACAAAGGTTAAGATGACAAAGGTTCTTATGGGCTGGAACTTCTCATGACAAACACCTCTGGCAGCTGGCACAGTAGACAGGAGAGAAACTTGGATTTCCAGTCTTTGACTGGCTACCAAGGTGCACCCTGGTAATTGCACTCTCTAGAAGGTGGAGAACAAGCTTTTAAGACAAAGAATAGACAAAAGGAAAATTATGAACGTTTTATCAAAGTTTTAATTCTTTTGGATCCGCCCTGATACCTAGGAAGAATATGTCATGGGTTTGGGGATTATGTGTTTTTGTTTGTTTGCTTTTATTTTTGTTTTTATACTGTACCTTGATGAACAGTTTTCTTGAGCTTAGCAGGTGACCTAGTGTCAGTATAATCCATTCTGTTATGGGAATCTTCTTATTCTATCATGGGAGTCTTCTTGAGGTGTGAGTGTTCTAACAGCTTTTAAGTTCTTGATCCATGCCCACCAATTTTGAAGCTTTGGCTTCCAAGATATCTCTCAGTGACAGATGACAAACAACATAAAAGACACAGGTAAAGGAAAACAAAGAACATCTTTGAATGTTCTGGAAATAAATCAGTAACCAAAGGGTACTCTACCAAATTTAATCAGAGCTGCTAGGCCCAAGCAACTAGTTCTACAAATATTTTCTCCTGCTAATCTAGATTTAGAAAGAAAGAAAGAAAAAGCACTCTCACCACTCTTGTTCTATTAGACTCTGCAGATAGAAATTCCAGGAGGCTGGTAGTGTAAAATATCTTAGCTTTTATTGGCTGTATGTCAGATGTCCCAAGGATCTCTCATATGCAGCAGTGTCCAGGGTGAGAAGTGTCCAGTAAGTTAAAGTCATCCTTCCAACTATACAAACTGTTGGAGAATAAGAATTCTTGTCCCTTCAAAGGTCCTTCTAGTTGGACTAAAATCAAATTGACATGAGACAGATTAACAGAAAAAAATCCAGTTTAATAGGTGTACATACAGGGACTCCACATAGACATGGAAATTCCAAACACAGTCAGGCAAAATGAGGTATAGATATCATTGTGAACTAAGAAGAAGGGGGTAGATACTTGGAATTTCAGAGGAAAAGAATACATTTCACAGAGTGATAAGAAGAGTAGAGGTTTGGTAATTAGATGTCTGTCCTACCATATAGATGGGTCTCTCTGATAAAATTTATCTCAGCTCATCACCCTACTCTAGGAAAGACCTCCAATTTAGATTTTTCTTTGTAGTTAAGGGAGGAGCAAAAGTTATTTTGAGCCCACAAGGTCTCAAGTGCCTTCAGCTCAAAAGAGTCCACATGCCAAAGTGGCATACTGTGAGTGGGTACCTGTCCTGAAACTCGTCAAGATTTTTGGAAAGTCCTTAGTTGTAAAGATACAGTACATAATTCTGTTCATAAAATTGAAAGATCTGAGTCCTTTTTTATGTCATTTAATTGGACATTTATATGCTTTTATTTTATTTATTTTTTAAAAGATTTTATTTATTTATTTGAGAAAGAGACAGTGAGAGAGAGCATGAGAGGGGAGAAGGTCAGAGGGAGAAGCAGACTCCCCATGGAGCTGGGAGCCACATGTGGGACTCGATCCTGGGATCCCGGGATCATGACCTGAGCCAAAGGCAGTCAATTAACCAACTGAGCCACCCAGGTGCCCTATATGATTTTAAAAAATAGTGATCTTTTTACATTGTCTCAGGTTTTTAGACCTTATGACAGAAGGCTATGTAAGCCCTTTTCATTTATTACTCTCCTGAAGACTTATTTATATTGAAATAATAGATCAAGTCAGAAATGTGGTTAAATATGAGAACATTTAGTTCTAGGAAAGGGGGTCAAATGAATAGATAGAAAGTATGAAATCCACTACGGTTGAATTCTGGTATCAGTGCACTTCTTGACTTGTGTGGTCTTTAATGATAGCATTATAGTATCCATAGTCAACATTGTTCCCAACCATCCATAGCCTCTGTGAAAAATGGATACACTTAAGAGCCATGAAGAACTATGTTGTTGCCTTATTTTAACATATCAATGGTTAGATTTATCCCTCATATATTAGTTGAATATGTATAAGCATTCTTTGAAGGTATTGTGAGTTGGGTTCCAGACAACCACAATAAAGCAAATATCAAATTAAAGTAAATCAAATGAATTTTTTGGTTTCCCAGTACATATAAAGGATATGTTTACACTATACTGTAGTCAGTTAAGTGTAAAATAACATGTCTAAAAAACTACATAACCTTGGGGCACCTGGGTGGCTCAGTTGGTTAACTATCTGCGTTCAGATCAGGTCATGGTCTCTGGGTCCAGGGATCAAGCCCCACATCTGATTTCATGCTCAGCAGGGTTTCTGAGTCTTTCTTTCTAGCTCTCTCTGCCCCTCCCCACTGCTAGTTCTCTCTCTCTCTTAAATAAATAAATAAAAAATAATCTTAAAAAAAATAAAAAAAACAGTGTACATAACTTAATGAAAAATACTTTATTGCTAAAAATTGCTATCATCTGAGTCATAATAACTGATCATTGATCACCATAATAAATATAATAGTAATAAAGAAGTTTAAATTTTGTGAGAATTACCAAAATGTGACACATAGATACAAAGTGAATAATGCTGTTGGAAAAATGATGCTGATAGACTTGTTTTATGCAAGTTTGCTACAACCTTCAATTGTAAAACAAAACAAAACAAAACAACACCAAAAACCAAAACCAAAAAACATACTATCTCAAAGTGCAATAAAGCAAAACACAATAAAATGAGGTGTGCTACATTTTGAATCTGTGTACATTTATTCTCTCTCTCTCTCTCTCTCTCTCACACACACACACACACACACACACACTGCACACACACCACACATACCTAAACAATTCATCCAGAATGATAAACAGAGATAACAGAGATTAATGGCGTTTGAAAGAAAACTTTTTGGAATAAAGTCTCTCTCTCTCTCTTTCTTTTTCCCATATAGGCTATATTGTTTGTAAACAATTGGCTTCGGATATTTATATGGGCCTCCACCTCCATTGGGCTCTCACAGACTTACCTTTCAGTAATTCCTATGAAATGGAAAGGATGAAAAAAATGGTGATATAACACTGTTCCCTTAATTAACACCACCGCCACCAACATTCCACTGAAGAGAGAGTAATATTGAGCTACAAAACAAAACAAGAAACTCAAATCAGTTACTATAGAAAGAAAAGGCAGAGAACTATATTATTAGTGAAATCCTAGAGTAACAGCGCAAGTGGTAGTTGATTTAGTATTATCTTTAAAGTTTTCAGTCCTTGAAAAGATGAGACAATTACCTTCTTCCTTAATCTAAACTGCAACATTTCTTTCTGCTCCACCTCTTTGGGACTTACACAAATTTAGGTAAATATGCATTATGTATCTGCTATTATATTTAGTTACCTTCATTATTGACTTTATGATTTCATAAGTAGGAATTCATACACCTGGAGTGAGTGGGGGGCACAAAAAATAGGAAGGAAGGTGGGGAGGAAGAAAGGAAAAAACCAAATAAGGAGTGGTTTTATAAATGAGAGGAACTTAGTAGCCTACCCCAGGAAAACTTTTTAAAAGTTCTGAAAGTGGTAACAGCATGTTTTGTGCTGCTAAGAAAGTGGTTCTAACTTCTGTAAGGTGGCATATGAGTCAGACATTTCATGAAGTGCCCCTACTGTGGGGATTCTTGCTATTAACATTTTCTTCATCCTTTGTAAGTTAAATGTTTTTGTTTTTACAATGGTATGATACCCATACATTGTTGTCTATTTGTGCAACTCTTATTAATTTTAATTGAGTTTTTAAAAGTATTCCTTCCATAGGAAAATGAATAAGTTTGTACAAGAAATTAATTTCTTATTTGTCCCTTTTCCTCATCCAAGAAAGCAGTAACCATGAGGGACATTACTTTTTAATTATTTTGGCTCCAATTACACAGGTAATTACAGAAACAGTATTTTGCATTGTCTGTAGGCATATTTGACACTTTTATATATTAAGAGGCAAGGATATTCCAGAAGGGCATTCTTTGGTGGGGGACCTATAAAGGAGGAATGTGCTACAGTTTAAGTTATGAACTATTCTAGGAATTCTAATGCAAGCTATAGCCAGCACAGATGACTTACCATAGAAGTGCTTAACTCCAGGGCAAATGTAAACTAAAGAAAAGCCACTGTTTTTGTTTTGTTTGTTTGTTTGTTTTCTTTCCTGCCATATGAACACTTGGCTCTCTTCATGGGACATTGATACCTGACCATTTTTTGGGGCAAAACAGAGAAGAACTGGCGGTACCCAGCCTCCCATAGCCTGGATTCATGGCCTCACCCTTGTTTCCAAACCTCTTAGAGGACTCCTGAACAAAGGATTTCTTCTGTTTCTCACTATTGCCTCAGGCATTTGTACCACATGGAGGTTACAAATTACTCTTAAGATTTAGTCCTTACAAGTTAAGGCAAGAGGGTAGGTAATTGGATTCCTCCCATCTTTCCAAATCTAATGCAAATTAGATCTAGTGCAAATCCTATATAATTTCAAAAAGCATGTCTAATTGATCAAACAACATAATCTCAAGTACTACTTACACCCTTTACATCAGTTCAAGAAATACATAGTTGTATGTATTAAATTATACAAAACAACACTGATTGTAAGCTCAGGGTCCTAGTGAAATTTACTGAAGTCTAAATAATATGATATTACCCCAAGTAGACATGCTATCACAAAAATAAATCTGAGTCTATATTTTCATTCTTTTTGCGAATGTACTGTTGATTCCTATAATCTGTGTAACATTTGAAAATACATAAACTGTTACAAAAAATTGGGTCAGCAACTAAAGAGGTGTATAGGTATTGGGGCAATCATCTGTGAAAGAGACACATTGGTAGAAGCAGAGTTCCAGTGTCATAAAGAGATGAGAAGGGAAAAAGTTAAAAATCAAATTTCAAAATAGCCAAAGACCATAGCTTAATTGAACCTATCTTTTTCTGCTATTCCTAAATATATTGTCTAGGAAATCATGCTCTGGCATACTTCGAAAAGAGAAAATAAAATTGAAAACATTTGAGAACCTTCTAAGAGCTCCCAAAACTTTTAAATGTAAAGTTTTCATTTCAGTTACACTCAAATCAAGTCCAAGAAAAGTATTCTTTGCAGCTGGAAGAAGGAGAAACATGGGTGTTCCCTTACACACATCTTGAATGAAGAATAAACCAGTTCATTAAAGCATTAGATAAATTCTTTCACAGCCTGTTTGGAGGCTATGTACTGTAGTGTTATAAAATATGATATCTATTGTTGTTTTACTAAATGGGAGATGGGTTAAATTTACCAGAATTGGAAGTTTATGCTTAGTTGAAAAGACATCTATTTGTGAGAGTGCCCAGTGATCTCTGAAAACTACAGAGAATACTCTTCTCTGTAGCATCCTGGGCTGGGAAATGAAGAGCTGGAATCTGGGCTAAGCTATAAAATGAATACCTGAGACTTCACTTCAGGAGAACTTTAATCTTGAGATTTCAGGGAGATGAAGATATTACTAAGTGGGCCAGATGCTGGTATTGAAAGCCAGATTGCTTTTTCCATCCAAGTAATCTGTCTTTATTTGAATAGCTGGCAAATATTTTCCTTATGATTATTAGAACATTTCTGGAAGTGTTGATGACTGACACATTTTATTCATCAATAAATTGATGGATGATATTGTGATTGCCAAACTAAGATTGTACACAGAAAACCATGATAAAGAGAAGGAATTTATTCCTTCTGTAAACATTTTCTTTTCCTTCCTTCCTTCCTTCCTTCTTTTTTCTTTCTTCCTTTTTTGTGTCCTTTCATTCTTTCTTTCTTCTTCTGCTTCTCTCTCTCTCTTTTTTTTCTTTTTTCTCTCACATGGCAAAGCAGGGTCTCTTCTGGTTCCATACAAATTTTAAAATTGTTTCTTCCAGCTCTTTGAAAAATGCCAGTGGAATTTTGATCAGGATGGCATTGAAAGTATAGATGGCTCTAGGCAGTATAAACATTTTAACAATGTTTATTCTTCTGATCCATGAGCATGGAATGGCCTTCCATCTTTTTGTGTCTTCTTCAATTTCTTTCATGAGTATTCTATAGTTCCTCAAGTAGAGATCCTTTACCTCTTTCATTAGGTTTACTCCCAGGTAACTTATGGCTCTTGGTGTTATAGCAAACGGAATCGATTCTCTAATTTCCCTTTCTATATTTTCATTGTTAGTGTATAAGAAAGCAACTGATTTCTGTGCATTGATATTGTATCCTTCCACGTTACTGAATTGTTGTATGAGTTTGAGTAGTTTGGGTGTGGACTCTTTTGGGTTTTCCACATAAAGTATCATGTCATCTGTGAAGAGAGAGAGTTTGACTTCTTTGCCAATTTGAATAGACTATTTCTTTTTGTTGTCTTATTGTTGTTGCTAGGACTAGTACTATGTTGAGCAAGAGTGGTGAGAGTGGGCATCCTTGTCATGTTCCCGATCTCAAAGGGAAGGCTCTCAGGTTTTCCCCATTGAGGATGATATTTGCTGTGGGTTTTTCATAGATAGATTTTATGAAGTTGAGGAATATTCTCTCTACCCGTCAGGTCCTGGGCTCTTGTTTTTTGGGAAGCTTTTGATCACTGCTTCAATCTTGTTACTAGATATTGGACTACCCAGGTTGTCAGTTTCTTCCTGATTCAGTTTTGGAAATTTCTGGTTTCCATGGTTGCATCCATTTCCTCTAGGTAGCTTAACTTATTGGCATATAACTGTAGATAATAACTTCCGATGATTGTTTCTATTTCCTTGGTGTTAGTCGTGATCTCTCCCTTTTCATTCATAATTTTATTATTTTGGGTCCTCTCTCTTTTTTTTTTGGATTAGTTTGGCCAGTGGTTTATCGATCTTATTGATTCTTTCAAAAAACCAGCTTCTAGTTTTGTTGATGCTACTGTATCTCTAGTTTCTACCTGATTGATCTCTGTTCTAATTTTGATTATTTCCCTTCTTATGTGTGGGGTTGGCTTAATTTGTTGTTGATTCTCCAGTTCTTTAAGGTGTAAAGAGAGCTGGTGCACTATCAATTTTTCAGTTATTTTGAGGGAAGCTTGGATGGCTATGTATTTCCCCCTTAGGACTGCCTTTGCTGTATCCCATAGGTTTTGGACCCATGTGTCTTCATTCTTATTGGTTTCTATGAATTGTTTAAGTTCTTCTTTGATTTCCTGGTTGATCCAAACATTCTTAAGCAAGGTGGTCTTTAGCTTCCAGGTGTTTGTATTCCTTCCAAACTTTTCCTTGTGATTTAGTTTCAGTTTCAAAACATTGGGGTCTGAGAATATGCAGGGAATAATCTCAATCTTTTGGTATCAGTTGAGCCCTGATTTGTGACCCAGTATGTGGTCTATTCTGGAGAAAGCTCCACGTGCACTTGAGAAGAATGAGTATTTTGTTGTTTGAGGGTGGAATGTTCTGTATAAATCTATGAGGTCCATCTGGTCCAATGTGTCATTCAATGATCTTGTTTCTTTATTGATTTTCTGCTTGGATGATCTGTCTATTACTGAGAGTGGCATGTTAAGACCCCCTACTATTAATGTATTCATATCAATATGACTCTTTATCTTGATTAACAGTTGTCTTATATAGTTAGCTGCACTTATATTGCAGGCATAAATATTTGCAATTGTTAGATCTTCTTGGTGGATAGATCCTTTAAGAATGATGTAGTGTCCTTCTGTATCTCTGACTACAGTCTTTAGTTTAAAATATAAGTTATCTGACATGAAAATCTCTACCCCAGCTTTCTTTTGAGGCCCATTGGCATGAAAGATGCTTCTCCATCCCTTCACTTCCAGTCTGAATGTATCCTTAGGTTCAAAATGGATGTCTTGTAAACAAAATATGGGTGGATCCTGTCATTTTATCCAATCTGCAACCCTGTGGTGTTTTATGGGTGCATTTAGGCCATTCACGTTGAGAGTGATTATAGAGAGATATGTTTTAATTGACATCGTGATACCTGTGAAGTCTTTGTTTCTATAGATTGTCTCCATAGATTTCTGTTCAATGATATTCTTGGGTTTTTTCCTCTTTTATAGATCCCCCTTTAATATTTCTTGTAGTGCTGGTTTGGTGGTCACATTCTCTTTTCAACCTTGCTGGTCTTGGAAGCTCTTTATCTCTCCATCCATTCTGAATGTCAGCCTTGGTGAATAAAGTATTCTTGGCTGCCTGTTTTTCTCCTTTGGTGCCCTGAATATGTCTTTCCAGCCCTTTCTGGCTTACCAGGTTTCTGTGGACAAGTCTGACATTATTCTAATGCACCTTCCTCTGTAGGTAAGGAACCTCTTCTCCCTAACTGCTTTCAAGACCTTCTGTGTAAAATTATTATTCATCATTTTCATAATCAGGAGTCTCAAGGTCTTTCTAGATTCTATGATCTTGGAGGGGGACCTTTCTGCCTCTAGGACATGAATGTTGGTTCCATTCTCCAGACTGGGGAAATTTTCATGGAGAATTTGTTCAACTATATCTTCTAGTCTTTTCTTTCTCCTCTCCCTCAGAGATCCCTATAATTCTGATGTTGCAACATTTCATGGCATCATTTATTTCCTTAATTCTGTTTTCATGGCTTCCAAGCTGCTTGTTTCAGGCCTTCTCCTGATCCTTTTTCTCTATCAGTTTGTCCTCCAAATCACTAATTCTATCTTCTGCCTTGGTTATCCTTACTGTTAGAGAATTTAGATTAGATTGGATCTCATTGGTAGCATTTTTTTTAAAGATTTTATTTATCTGACAGAGAGAGATCACAAGTGGGCAGACAGGCAAGCAGAGAGAGAGAGAGGAGGAAGCAGGCTCCCCGCAGAGCAGAGAGCCCGATGCGGGACTCGATCCCAGGACCCTGAGATCATGACCCGAGCTGAAGGCAGAGGCTTAACCACTGAGCCACCCAGGTGCCCCCTCATTGGTAGCATTTTTAACATCTTCCTGGGTGGCTTTCACTTCTGCCCTAATTGATTCCAGGTTTTCTCCAACCTAGTCATTGCCTGGATAATTGTTACCCAGAATTCCCTTTTTAACATACTGCTCATGTCCATATCCAATAGCTCTAATAGAGACAGCACAGTCTCTGAATTTTTCCTCTGTTGGCCTTCCTCCCCCTAATATTTTTGGTGAGAGGTGGTTGAGAGGTTGTGTAGCTGAGTATGTCAACCACAATTCAGGCAAGGTGCACCTTGGAATGCTACTAAGCAATCATAAGTCACCACCAAAAAGAAAGAAAAAAGAAAAGAGAGAGAGAGAAAGAGAGACAGGAAAAAAAAAGAGAGAGAGAGAGAGAGAGAGAAGACCCAGCCAGAATGGGCCCCAAAGGTAAGATTTATAAGGTATAGAAACAAAAATGGAGAAACTAAAAGACCGACAAAAGTAAATGACAAGAAAAAAAAAAAAAAAAGGGAACCCAGCCAACATGAACCCCAAGGATAAGATTTATATAATACCAGAACAAAAACAAATACACAGAAACACTGACAGAAGAAAAAGATGAGAGGGTGGTATAAATCCTCAATGTGGGTGAGGAAGTTTATTTTGATTCTTCCTGGGTATATCTTGCTATCTTTGATAAAGGACTCAACTTTCCAGAGAGAAAGGGAGATTAAAACTGGTTTATATATAGGGGTAATATTGATTAGGGAAAGAGGATTACCTTGAAGCTTATATCTATATGTATATTAAAAAAAATAAAATAGCCAAAGAAAAACACAGGTATATGTATGAAAAAAGTTCATGTTAAAAATTATGGAGTTTGTTGTATTGAACCTCTAGCTATAATTGTAAATAGGTTAAAAATATTAAAAAGAAAGAATAGTGAGAATGATTTAAAAATTAAAGTTGTATCTATGAAATATATAGGTTTTAGGGCAATACAAGGAGCTTAATATCTTCTTTTCCCTGATATTGGGGTTTTATAGTTTTATGGGGACCCTGTGGTGATTGTCCTCTCATTTTTATGGCTGGCTTTCTGGGGGAGGGGCCTGCTGCATTGTTTTTCAATCTGTCTTGCTTGGGTTGAGTCCTCTTGCTCCCTTTCAAGGGGCAAGGCTCTGCTGAAACTGGTTTTTCAGGCTTTTGTTCTCTGGGGGTTTTTGTTCTTTGGTGGCTTTTTGAGGCTTTTGGGAAGTTTAGTGGAAAACAAACTGCACCCAGACCTCCTCTCAGAGAGAAGTCTCAGTCTGCTCCCCTCTGGGTGGTCGAGAACACACAGACTCATGCTCTGAAAAATCCACTCAGCCTCCCACAGGCAGCGTGCACCTCCAGCCACCATCTCAGGAGTCACGCAAAGCACCACCGCTTATCTCTGCACCCCCATGCTACTAAAACCATGAGTGATATTTGTCCAGGGAGCCCGCTTTCAGTGCCTGCCTTTGCTGGGACTGTGGTAGACCAGAGAGAGTGTGCTGAGATTTTCAAGCCCCAGCTGGGAGTGTTCAGACTCTTGGCAGATTCTAGTACCCACGGGCTAGCGCCCACTCGGAACACTCTCGGGTGGGGGTGGGGAGTGTGGTTCAGTCCTCTGTCATGCAGTCTGCGTGCAGAGTGCAAAAGGCTGTGGTTCTAGAGATTTCTGGCTGGCGTACACATCAGACTCTCTCAAGCTCTGAGGGCGCCTGGCCCAGCACTGGTGCAAGCCACTGAAAGCTGGGGGCTCAGGGACCATGCCCTGGAGACTTGGCGGCACTTTCTCTGGCGCTGGTGGTTTCTGGTGGTGGCTGTCCTGGGTCTGTGAGCTTAGGCCTGTGTCCGTGACCACCTGATTCTACCAGTTGCCCCTTAAGATCGTTTTCTCTTTTTGAGTGCTTTTAACCAGACTCCAAATTAATGCTGGGCCCCAATCACAAGGCATTCTCATATTGGGGTAGTACTTTCCAATGGGTCGCTTCTGGTGGCTCCCTCCACCTTCTGTTTATCTTCCAATATCAGCCGGATTTCCACTTATTTTACCTCTCAACAGGCATCTTCTGCCCCTGTAGAGATCCAGAAGTGTATAACCCTACATCTCAGGCTGATCATGGGTGTTCAAAGTCTTCTGGTAGATAATTAACTCATTTTAGGGGACCAGTTGAAACAGGGTCTCTTACTTCTCTGCCATCTTGCCCCTGCCAACTATATACTTTCAATGTAAGGGGATAAAAGGAGTTCAAACAGAATTGCAAATAACTATTGAACTCCTTTCAGTAGGAAGATAGATGAAATATAGGTAGATAGATAAATAATAGATAATAGATTGATATTCTGAAAAGAGTTTGTTTTGTTGAATCTATCAAATATGTAAATGTGTACTTTATTTTGGAGTAGGAGCTTGAGTTTTTATTATGGAAGAAAGGAGATACAACTGAATTACAAAGGTTAAGTACTATGTGGGTATAGACTGGAATTGTTGATATCAGTATAAACCTGTGATTTTCTAGCTCCTCCAGCTGAAAGGGCATAAAAACAATAATATTCTACATAGCACCCAGATTTCCATTTCTAACTATCAATCCCCACTAAGAGGAACACAGCTCTTTGAAGAAATGTCTATGCCTGGATTCACAGCAAATAAGGCACAAGATGAGCCTAAAACATCTTGTACTAGTAATCAGAGAAAGTATTCAAAAAATGATGAGGGCATATAAAAAATAGAGTTTGAAGGGGTTCTCACTGGTCAGATCTAGGATAATTGGAGGAATATAATATAACCTACTCATTTATTTTTTAATAGGAATCTATGAGTTCATGCTGATCATAAATAGATAATAAATACATAAATTAGGAGAGGTGGGGAAGTGCTTTCTTACAGTAGATGTGAAGGAAATAGTAGTGTTGGGGAAAAAAATCACTATTGTATAACCATTATCTTAATGATTGGTTCAGGCCAGAATTATCAGTGGGTGTCAAATCCAGGGAAGAAGGGTGAAAGATTGATAAGGAGCAGTGTAATGGCATGGCCTTGAAGTGTCTCTACAAAGACAGATTATTACTTGCAAGGGAAAAGCTAGTAACTATACAGTGGAGAAAACTGACAATGTCTTGAACTGGTACCCAAAATTAATAATAAAGCACAGAGTATCATTGTGTGCTTCTAGTTGTAACATATTGATAAAGTGAGGATAGAGCATTATGTAGTATTCTTACTGTGGATGCAGATAAATGATAAATTAGGTAGATGATAGATGATGGAAGATAGATAGATAATAGAGAAAGAGTGTAAATAAAGCAAAAATTCTAAATTTGGAAAATCTAGATAAAATATATGTAGGTGTTCTTTGTAGTATTCTCTTGATACTTTCTTATAATCTTGGAATTATTTCAAAATTATTTCAATTTTTTTAAAAAAGTGTATAAGACAGTAGATCTTAAATGTTCTCATCACAAAAAAAATGATACTTACTGAACATGATGGAGGTGGTACCTAATGCTATGATGGTAATCATTCTGCAATATAAAACTATATCAAATCAATAGGTTGTACATCTTAAACTTACACAATGTTTTATTCAAGTTTTATCTCAATAAAGCTGGAAAAAAAATTCTCACATGGGAAACACAATGAAATCTGAACAATAAGGAACTGTTTTAGGGACTTCTTCCCCCCACCTCTCTAACTATATTTTTAAAAAGCAACCTGTGTTGTAAGAACGCTATGACCATTATTAATGAACTTTCAAATATCAGTAATATTTTCAGGTATAATGCTTAGGTTTATGTATGTATATCACATAATCATTTTTTATTTTTCCATAGAACACTCCTATTATCAGAGATATATAATTTTCTTCACCTTGGAGTTGACACAAATCCAGGTGCAAAAAGAAGTTCTGTTGGATCTTAAAATGTAAAATTAATGTTCTTATTAATTTCACATTTTCTCATAATTATATATTTTTTTAATTTTTTTTATTTTTTCAGCATAACAGTATTCATTATTTTTGCACCACACCCAGTGCTCCATGCAATCCGTGCCCTCTACAATACCCACCACCTGGTGCCCCCAACCTCCCACCCCCCACCCCTTCAAAATTCTCAGATCACTTTTCAGAGTCCATAGTCTCTCATGGTTCACCACCCCTTCCAATTTCCCTCAACTCCCTTCTCCTCTCCATCTCCCCTTGTCCTCCATGCTATTTGTTATGCTCCACAAATAAGTGAAACCATATGATAATTGACTCTCTCTGCTTGACTTATTTCACTCAGCATAATCTCTTCCAGTCCCGTCCATGTTGCTACAAAACTTGGGAATTCATCCTTTCTTTTTTCTTTTTCTTTTTTTTTTTTACAGCTTCATAAACATATATTTTTATCCCCAGGGGTACAGGTCTGTGAATCGCCAGGTTTACACACTTCACAGCACTCACCATAGCACATACCCTCCCCATTGTCCATAACCCCACCCCCCTCTCCCAAAGCCCTCCCCCCATCAACCCTCAGTTTGTTTTGTGAGATTAAGAGTCACTTATGGTTTCTCTCCCTCCCAATCCCATCTTGTTTCATTTACTCTTCTCCTACCCCCTCAACCCCCCATGTTGCATCTCCTCTCCCTCATATCAGGGAGGTCATATGATAGTTGTCTTTCTCCGATTGACTTATTTCGCTAAGCATGATACCCTCTAGTTCCATCCACGTCGTCGCAAATGGCAAGATTTCATTTCTTTTGATGGCTGCATAGTATTCCATTGTGTATATATACCACCTCTTCTTTATCCATTCGTCTGTTGATGGACATCTAGGTTCTTTCCATAGTTTGGCTATTGTAGACATTGCTGCTATAAACATTCGGGTGCACGTGCCCCTTCGGATCACTACGTTTGTATCTTGAGGGTAAATACCCAGCAGTGCAATTGCAGGATCATAGGGTAGTTCTATTTTCAACATTTTGAGGAACCTCCATGCTGTTTTCCAGAGTGGTTGCACCAGCTTGCATTCCCACCAACAGTGTAGGAGGGTTCCCCTTTCTCCACATCCTCGCCAGCATCTGTCATTTCCTGACTTGTTCATTTTAGCCATTCTGACTGGTGTGAGGTGATATCTCTTGGTGGTATTTCCCTGATATCTCTTGATTTGTATTTCCCTGATGCCGAGTGATATGGAGCACTTTTTCATGTGTCTGTTGGCCATCTGGATGTCTTCTTTGCAGAAATGTCTGTTCATGTCCTCTGCCCATTTCTTGATTGGATTATTTGTTCTTTGGGTGTTGAGTTTGCTAAGTTCTTTATAGATTTTGGACACTAGCCCTTTATCTGATATGTCATTTGCAAATATCTTCTCCCATTCTGTCAGTTGTCTTTTGGTTTTGTTCACTGTTTCCTTTGCTGTGCAAAAGCTTTTGATCTTGATAAAGTCCCAATAGTTCATTTTTGCCCTTGCTTCCCTTGCCTTTGGTGATGTTCCTAGGAAGATGTTGCTGCGGCTGAGGTCGAAGAGGTTGCTGCCTGTGTTCTCCTCAAGGATTTTGATGGATTCCTTTCTCACATTGAGATCCTTCATCCATTTTGAGTCTATTTTCGTGTGTGGTGTAAGGAAATGATCCAATTTCATTTTTCTGCATGTGGCTGTCCAATTTTCCCAACACCATTTATTGAAGAGGCTGTCTTTTTTCCATCAGACATTCTTTCCTGCTTTGTCGAAGATGAGTTGACCATAGAGTTGAGGGTCCATTTCTGGGCTCTCTATTCTGTTCCATTGATCTATGTGTCTGTTTTTGTGCCAGTACCATGCTGTCTTGATGATGACAGCTTTGTAATAGAGCTTGAAGTCCGGAATGGTGATGCCACCAACTTTGGCTTTCTTTTTCAATATTCCTTTGGCTATTCGAGGTCTTTTCTGGTTCCATATAAATTTTAGGATTATTTGTTCCATTTCTTTGAAAAAAATGGATGGTACTTTGATAGCAATTGCATTAAATGTGTAGATTGCTTTAGGTAGCATAGACATTTTCACAATATTTATTCTTCCAATCCAGGAGCATGGAACATTTTTCCATTTCTTTGTGTCTTCCTCAATTTCTTTCATGAGTACTTTATAGTTTTCAGAGTATAGATTCTTAGTCTCTTTGGTTAGGTTTATTCCTAGGTATCTTATAGTTTTGGGTGCAATTGTAAATGGGATGGACCCCTTAATTTCTCTTTCTTCTGTCTTGTTGTTGGTGTAGAGAAATGCAACTGATTTCTGTGCATTGATTTTATATCCTGACACTTTACTGAATTCCTGTACAAGTTCTAGCAGTTTTGGAGTGGAGTCTTTTGGGTTTTCCACATAGAGTATCATATCATCTGCGAAGAGTGATAGTTTGACTTCTTCTTTGCCGATTTGGATGCCTTTAATTTCCTTTTGTTGTCTGATTGCTGAGGCTAGGACTTCTAGTACTATGTTGAATAGCAGTGGTGATAACGGACATCCCTGCCGTGTTCCTGACCTTAGCGGAAAAGCTTTCAGTTTTTCTCCATTGAGAATGATATTTGCGGTGGGTTTTTCATAGATGGCTTTGATAATATTGAGGTATGTGCCGTCTATCCCTACACTTTGAAGAGTTTTGATCAGGAAGGGATGCTGTACTTTGTCAAATGCTTTTTCAGCATCTATGGAGAGTATCATATGGTTCTTGTTCTTTCTTTTATTAATGTGTTCTATCACATTGATTGATTTGCGGATGTTGAACCAGCCTTGCAGCCCTGGAATAAATCCCACTTGGTCGTGGTGAATAATCCTTTTAACGTACTGTTGAATCCTATTGGCTAGTATTTTGGCGAGAATTTTTGCATCTGTGTTCATCAAGGATATTGGTCTGTAGTTCTCTTTTTTGTTGGGATCCTTATCTGGTTTTGGGATCAAGGTGATGCTGGCCTCATAAAATGAGTTTGGAAGTTTTCCTTCTATTTCTATTTTTTGGAACAGTTTCAGGAGAATAGGAATTAGTTCTTCTTTAAATGTTTGATAGAATTCCCCCGGGAAGCCGTCTGGCCCTGGGCTTTTGTTTGGAGATTTTTGATGACTGTTTCAATCTCCTTACTGGTTATGAGTCTGTTCAGGCTTTCTATTTCTTCCTGGTTCAGTTGTGGTAGTTTGTATGTCTCTAGGAATGCATCCATTTCTTCCAGATTGTCAAATTTGTTGGCGTAGAGTTGCTCATAGTATGTTCTTATAATTGTCTGTATTTCTTTGGTGTTCGTTGTGATCTCTCCTCTTTCATTCATGATTTTATTTATTTGGGTCCTTTCTCTTTTCTTTTTGATAAGTCTGGCCAGGGGTTTATCAATCTTATTAATTCTTTCAAAGAACCAGCTCCTAGTTTCATTGATTTGTTCTATTGTTTTTTTGGTTTCTATTTCATTGATTTCAGCTCTGATCTTTAAGATTTCTCTTCTCCTGCTGGGTTTAGGGTTTCTTTCTTGTTCTTTCTCAGCTCCTTTAGGTGTAGGGTAAGGTTGTGTACCTGAGACCTTTCTTGTTTCTTGAGAAAGGCTTGTACCGCTATATATTTTCCTCTCAGGACTGCGTTTGTTGTGTCCCACAGATTCTGAACCGTTGTGTTTTCATTATCATTTGTTTCCATAAATTTTTTCAATTCTTCTTTAATTTCCTGGTTGACCCATTCATTCTTTAGAAGGATGCTGTTTAGTCTCCATGTATTTCGGTTCTTTCCAAATTTCCTCTTGTGATTGAGTTCTAGCTTTAGAGAACTGTGGTCTGAAAATATGCAGGGAATGATCCCAATCTTTTGATACCAGTTGAGACTTGATTTAGGACCAAGAATGTGATCTATTCTGGAGAATGTTCCATGTGCACTAGAGAAGAATGTGTATTCTGTTGCTTTGGGATGAAATGTTCTGAATATATCTGTGATGTCCTTCTGGTCCAGTGTGTCATTTAAGGCCTTGATTTCCTTGTTGATCTTTTGCTTGGATGATCTGTCCATTTCAGTGAGGGGAGTGTTAAAGTCCCCTACTATTATTGTATTATTGTCGATGTGTTTCTTTGATTTTGTTATTAATTGGTTTATATAGTTGGCTGCTCCCACGTTAGGGGCATAGATATTTAAAATTGTTAGATCTTCTTGTTGGACAGTTCCTTTGAGTATGATATAGTGTCCTTCCTTCTCTTATTATAGTCTTTGGCTTAAAATCTAATTGATGTGATATAAGGATTGCCACTCCTGCTTTCTTCTGATGTCCATTAGCATGGTAAATTCTTTTCCACCCCCTCACTTTAAACCTGGAGGTGTCTTCGGGTTTAAGATGAGTTTCTTGTAGGCAACATATAGATGGGTTTTGTTTTTTTATCCATTCTGATACCCTGTGTCTTTTGATTGGGGCATTTAGCCCATTAACATTTAGGGTAAGGATTGAGAGATATGAATTTAGTGCCATTGTATTGCCTGTAAGGTGACTGTTATTGTATATTGTCTCTGTTTCTTTCTGATCTACTACTTTTAGGGTCTCTCTTTGCTTAGAGGACCCCTTTCAATATTTCCTGTAGAGCTGGTTTGGTGTTTGCAAATTCTTTCAGTTTTTGTTTGTCCTGGAAGCTTTTAATCTCTCCTTCTATTTTCTTTTTTCTTTTTTTTTTTTTAAAGATTTTTATTTATTTATTTGACAGAGAGATCACAAGTAGGCAGAGAGGCAGGCAGAGAGAGAGGAGGAAGCAGGCTCCCTGCCGAGCAGAGACCCCGATGTGTGGCTCATTCCCAGGACTCTGAGATCATGACCTGAGCCGAAGGCAGCGGCTTAACCCACTGAGCCACCCAGGTGCCCCTCTCCTTCTATTTTCAATGATAGCCTAGCTGGATATAGTATTCTTGGCTGCATGTTTTTCTCATTTAGTACTCTGCATATATCATGCCAGCTCTTTCTGGCTTGCCAGGTCTCTGTAGATAAGTCTGCTGCCAATCTAATATTTTTACCATTGTAAGTTACAGACTTCTTTTCCTGGGCTGCTTTCAGGATCTTTTCTTTGTCACTAAGACTTGTAAATTTTACTATTAGGTGACGGGTTGTGGACCTATTCTTATTGATTTTGAGGGGGGTTCTCTGAACCTCCTGGATTTTGATGCTTGTTCCCTTTGCCATATTGGGGAAATTCTCTCCAATAATTCTCTCCAATATACCTTCTGCTCCCCTCTCTGTTTCCTCTTCTTCTGGAATCCCAATTATTCTAATGTTGTTTTGTCTTATGGTGTCACTTATCTCTCGAATTCTCCCCTCGTGGTCCAGTAGCTGTTTGTCCCTCTTTTGCTCAGTTTCTTTATTCTGTGTCATTTGGTCTTCTATATCGCTAATTCTTTCTTCTGCCTCATTTATCCTAGCAGTGAGCGCCTCCATTTTTGATTGCACCTCATTAATAGCTTTTTTTTATTTCAACTTGGTTAGATTTTAGTTCTTTTATTTCTCCAGAAAGGGCTTTTATATCTCCCGAGAGGGTTGCTTTAATATCTTCCATGCCTTTTTCAAGCCCGGCTATAACCTTGAGAATCGTCATTTTGAACTCTATATCTGACATATTACCAATGTCTGTATTGATTAGGTCCCTAGCCTTTGGTACTGCCTCTTGTTCTTTTTTTTTGTTGTGAATTTTTCCGCCTTGTCATTTTGTCCAGATAAGAGTTTATGAAGGAGCAAGTAAAATACTAAAAGGGTGGCAACAACCCCAGGAAAATATGCTTTAGCCAAATCAGAAGAGATCCCGAATTGTGAGGTGGGAGAAAGGGGATAAAAAGGGGTTCAGAAAGAAAAAAAAAAAAGAAACTATTTAAAAAAAAGAAAGCCGATAAAGAAAAAATATTAAAAGAGAAAAAAATATATATATATTAGATAAACTATTTAAAAAACGTTAAAAAAGAAAACGGTAAAAGTTAAAAAAAAAATTAGCAGAAGAAGAGAAAAAGAAAAAAATTGAAAAAAAAAATTAAATTAACTGCAAGGCTAAAAAATCATGGGGAGAAAGCCATGAGTTCCGTGCTTTGCTTTCTTTTCCTCTGGAATTCTGCCGCTCTCCTTGGTATTGAAACAGCACTCCTCGGTAGGTGAACTTGGTCCTGGGTGGGTTTCCTGTTGATCTTCTGGGGGAGGGGCCTGTTGTAGTGATTCTCAAGCGTCTTTGCCCCAGGCGGAGTTGCACCGCCCTTACCCGGGGCCGTGCTGAGTAGCTGAGTAATCCGCTAGGGTTTGCTTTCGGGAGCTTTTGTTCCCTGAGCGCTTTCCATAGAGCTCCGGAGAACGGGAATGAAGATGGCGGCCTCCCGGTCTCCGGCCCAGAGGAGCCGAGAGCCCGGGGCCCCACTCCTCAGTGCGCCCTCAGAGAACAGCGCCCAATGACTCCCGTCACCCTGGCCTCCGGCCGCGCTCCGAGCTGACCGAGCCTGCGACCGGTTCAAGGCAACCCCGTGCTGAGAGTCACTCCTCGGCTCTGTCTCTGCAGCCGGCTTCCCCGTTCTAATACCGGTATTTCTGCGACAGTCAGACACCCCCGATCCTTCTGCAACCCTGCGGGACCTGAGGCCGCGCTGACCCCGCCTGGGCTTCCAGTTAAGCCTCTGGAGCGATGTCCCTCAGCGGAACAGACTTTTAAAAGTCCTGATTTTGCTCCGTTGCTCCGTCGCTCGCCGGGAGCCGGCCCCTCCCCCCGCGGTCTATCTTCCCGTCGCTTTGGATTCACTTCTCCGCCAGTCCTACCTTTCAGATAGTGGTTGATTTTCTGTTTCTAGAATTGCTGTTCTTCTTCTCTTCAATCTCCCGTTGGATTTGTAGGTGTTTGCAATCTTTAGATAAGCTATTTAGCTGATCTCCCGCTACCCGAAGTAGTCTCAGCCTGCTACTTCTCTGCCATCTTGACTCCTCCTCATAATTATATTTTTGATGCCCTCTTTTTGCAGGAGTGAAATGAACACAGTTCTCTTAATGTTTGTGTGTGTGTGTTTGTGTGTGTGTGTTATTAGGTTTGTAGTCATTCGTGGTACCATTCTATATGTAAATTGTCCCATTTCACTTGAAAACATGAACTTCAGTCTAGAATCCAGAAGACATACACTTGGTTTTATTATCCAGCTAGTTTATATATGAAATTCTAAACCTGCTTTTTCATTACATATCTTTGGCATTTCTCCAAATAGTTCAATGAACAATTCATCTCTCTCCACTAATAGAGGATCAATTCAATATGAGATCGTGATCAATTCTATACCTTGGGGAATAAGACTCAGAATTAAGAAGTGATAGGTGTAAGCATCAGAGAATAAGTTACAAATGAATGAGTACATAAGTAGCCATATGACCTTAAACCTTAGACACACTAATTTGTTTTGTGATCTTTATACCTGCAATATTTTATTATAACCTGCCAAAGAAAAACTTATGTGCTAACATTTATGTTTGCACCTCCCTCTTAATTTTCCTGAGCCCACAAGCTGGTATTCTAAATACATTTCTTTGGAACAGAAAAAAAAATCACAAAATAAGAAGAGTTGAGCATCTTTATTTGATCCCCATACTTGTAATTCTCTCAAGTCAAACTTTTCTTTCTCAGACCACTCATTCGGCCTGGAATTTTAGGAAATATATGATCCCTTGCCCATATCTAGAGTTGGTTTCACCTCTGCCAGCTTTGTTCCAAAATATCTTTGTTTCCAGACTGAATCTGTAAAATTCTATCTGACTGAGTGAACTTTCTGAATATTCATTGGCTACTTTGACAAGTTCTTAGTTTCCTGAAGATTTTGTGATTTTACTCTCTATTAATATTTCTGGTTTTTTCCTACCACCCGGGGGGGGGTTGGATAGTTTATAATTTTAGATTTCAGAGTTTTTCTTTTAAGCTTCCTTTTTTGTTGTTGTTGTTTAAACTTGCCTCATGTGGCAATAAATACATCCCTTTTCTCCAATAAGTTATTAAGAAACCCCACGTTTATATGATTAAAGCACTAATCTTTCTTAGTGTCTCTTTTAAGATTACAGGTGGTTATAACACATTCAGTCACAGGATAGTATCCACTGTGGTTTTTACTGATTCTAGCCACCTGCATTACCCTCATGCTTCCTTTTGTTCTCTCATACAGTTCAATGTTCTAATAACCTCCTTTTCTTTTTTTTCCCTTTTATAATTTTTTTAAAATGTCATAGATAGGAGACTGTATCAAGAATGGGAAACTCTTCCCTTAATCTCAAAATGTTTGGAGACTTTTTCATTTTTCCCCCTTGACAATCCTTTTGGTCCTAATTGGGAGAAAGATTAATCTAGCTGTCAGTTCATCTAATTACTATGAAATTTAATGAAGTCCTTATTAAGTGTTAGCCTATTTCTTTCAGTGACTCTAAGTCTCAGGTATTTTCATCATGTGATGCAGATTTATTTTGTACAGTGCTTAAAATATAAGACAAGTCACGAGGAACTGTGAAGAATGAAATAGTATTAGGCAACTCATTTTCTCAAAGTAGTCCTTCTTGAACTGTGGACTTGTCATTTCTCATAATCTAGAAGGATTAGGGACATGGATGAAAGGCATTAGATGAAAACAACATATCAGATAAAGGGCTAGTGTCCAAAATTTATAAAGAACTTGGCAAACTCAACACCCAAAGAACAAATAATCCAATGAAGAAATGGGCAGAAGACATGAACAGACATTTCTGCAAAGAAGACATCCAGATGGCCAACAGACACATGAAAAAGTGCTCCATATCACTCGGCATCAGGGAAATACAAATCAAAACCACCAAGAGATATCACCTCACACCAGTCAGAATGGCTAAAATGAACAAGTCAGGAAATGACAGATGCTGGCGAGGATGCGGAGAAAGGGGAACCCTCCTACACTGTTGGTGGGAATGCAAGCTGGTGCAACCACTCTGGAAAACAGCATGGAGGTTCCTCAAAATTTTGAAAATAGAGCTACCCTATGATCCAGCAATTGCATTACTGGGTATTTATCCTAAAGATACGAACGTGGTGATCCGAAGGGGCACGTGCACCCGAATGTTTATAGCAGCAATGTCTACAATAGCCAAACTATGGAAAGAACCTAGATGTCCATCAACAGACGAATGGATAAAGCAGATGTGGTATATATACACAATGGAATACTATGCAGCCATCAAAAGAAATGAAATCTTGCCATTTGCGATGACGTGGATGGAACTAGAGGGTATCATGCTTAGCAAAATAAGTCAATCGGAGAAAGACAACTATCATATGACCTCCCTGATATGAGGGAGAGAAGATGCAACATGGGGGGTTAAGGGGGTTAGGAGAAGAGTAAATGAAACAAGATGGGATTGGGAGGGAGACAAACCATAAGTAACTCTTAACCTCACAAAACAAACTGAGGGTTGATGGGGTAGGGGGGTTGGGGGGTGGGGTTATGGACATTGGGGAGGGTATGTGCTATGGTGAGTGCTGTGAAGTGTGTAAACCTGGCGATTCACAGACCTGTACCACTGGGGATAAAAATATATGTTTATAAAAAATAAAAATTTAAAAAAAAGAAAATAACATGATTTTAGCACATCCAAACATTTACTGTGGTAGGAGATGAAGAAGTCTGTTCCTTTGCATCTTTTCTGCCCAGCTAGACCATGATGTCTTGGCTGCCTTGAGTTAAAGAGCAGGCTTGCAGATGAAATGCAAAATTACTGGATATGGCCACCTGTCCTAGCATTTTAGATGGCAGTGGCTTGACTGTTGGAATACTTAACTTTCAGAAAGGCCTCCTGCAGTTTTCCTTGCACACAACACCCCCCTTGATGTGGATATCCAGATTTCTAGTTGTTTCACAACCCAGTGTAGGATTTTTCAACCTCAAGTATGGTGACTCAGCAACTTGGCTTTAACTTCCAGCTCAACAGACTAGCCTGTGATAGGAGCAGGTTAGAGCACTGGGTGTCTGCCAACTCTGCTGCTATGTATGCATGCTGCAGCTGATTGGGTCAACCCAAATTTCTGTGAATGCAATATTGCTATTGAATATGTAGACACAGCCCAAATGTCCACGGTACATATTAATATCTAAAATCTAGAGAAATCCCATTTCTTTAACATTATAAAGGAAATAGTCAATAAATTTAAATCAGGTTGAAACAAACATAATATTACTCTAATGGCTTTAATGTTTTTGTGCCTGGATTGATGTATCCAGTAATTTGTGACTTTGCTGAGATGCTCTTATTTTAATAAATGGAGAAGAATTATAAGGAAATTCCTTAAATTTACCTAGTTAGGCTTCATATCAACAGAGAAAAAAGTATATTATTACATTGGGGAAAATTATTATTTTTTTCTAAACTTTTACTATGGGGTGAGATTTTGATGGCATTGCAGTAACTAATTTGTTATCTTTATTATACAAAAGGTGAACAGATTAAACAAGCTAGCTTGCTATCTACCAGATAACAGAGAAAAGTACTTTTAATTTTCCTGATTACTGTCTATGCAGTAATTATACTTCCTCTTTATACATAATTAAAGTGAAGGTTGATTTCAGTTCATTCTTCTCAGTGGTAAAATTATCAAGTTTTCTAATTACTTTCTGTGTTATAGAACTATTTTAGATCCCTGTCACATTCTATTTAGTAAATACAAAATAGCTCTGAATTAGAGTTACCACAGCCTGGGACTTTTATACTATTAATTTGTAAGGTAAAAATCTTTAGATGGATATTATCCAAGCTGAAAATGAGTCCTTTTGAAATAATCCAATTGTGTGTTGTTTTTTTTTTCTTCATCTAGTTCTAAAGTCTCTTGCTCATTCACAGTCTCTGTTGTTGGTAGGGTCTCCTCTTTATAAATTAAGGTTGGTTAATTTGTTCAGGTTCTAACATAGACTTTTCTCACCAAACAGTGAGGTTGAACAATTTATCATTACTCTGGGTGTATGCTTAATGGTTTTTGTTTGTAGGTGTAAGATGTTCACTTTTGGAAACAGAGAAAGTTTCTGCTTATATTGCACAGAAGTAAGCACATAGTTTAAAAAAAAAGAAAGTTTTAATCATAGAGAATTGGTGAACTCAATTTGAAGAGAACCTTTATACTCTAATTATGTTCATGAAGTAGAGTCCCATTATAAAAGAATCTTTGTCTTACAAAAAGAACCAGTCTCACTGGAGTTCCATTTAGAGACACATTTCTGTGGATGTCCATGGTGTACTGTGAATACTGTTTTGTTGGCAAATTTTAGCATCTGTACTCTTTCCCCCCACTGGATTACCTAGTAATAATAGATGGCTTTGTGCTCCTAGAAAACTGTAAGATTAGATGACTCTAAAAAGAATTGACTTTGGGACTACAACTGCCATATCTTGATTCTAGTAGACACCCCTGATATGAATTATTTTAGTATAATGCCACTGATTATTTTACTTAGTGGTCCATAGTGCCTTATTTCTAGTAGTTGCTCAAAAATGTTTACTAAAATTAATATTTTATATAGTATTTGTTCTGTGAGGATGCACTGCTATTGTTTTGTTTGTTTTTGTTTTGCATAATTGGGTTATAGCCCAATTTTTCTGCGGCAAAAGGTATAGGGTAAAGTGATCTTCTTAATCCTCTTCAAGCTCCTATACTCCATGGTGGTCAATATGCATTTTCCCATTCCATCCCCATTTCCTTAACTTTCTTTAGTTTATTCAACCATAGTCCTTCATCTACCTTCTTAATACTGCTAGAAATGGTGTTTTACTTTATCTTACTAGCCTTTCTTTTATCTCAATAATTTAATAAACAAATGTTGTTAGTATGACTTTTAGAGTAACTCATGTGTTCCCTTATTTTTTTAAATTGTTTTAATGGTTTATTATAATGATAAAGTATGCACAAAGTAAAGAATTCAAGAACCACAAAGGGCATATTGAATCCATGTTTCCCATTTTCCTCTGACCCTTAGTTGTTTGATCTTGAGAGACAAATGCTGAACCCACTCCCTTATATATTATGCCCAAGATATTCCATCATGATATATGACTATATATGGATATCAGTAACTATTTTGTATTGAGGAAAAATTAATATAACATAAAATTAACCATCTTAAAATGGACAATTCAGGGGTATTTTGTACATTCATAATGTTATTCAAGCACTTTATCTAATTCCAAATCATTTTCATCACTCCAAAGGAAAACTTTATATCCATTAAGTAGTTATTTATTATCCATTCTCTCCCTTAAGCCCTTCACAACTACCTGTCTTATCTCCATGAATTTACTTATTCTGGATATTTCATATAAGTGGAATCATACAATGTGTACTTTTTTACGTCTGGCTTCTTCAATTAGCATAACACTTTGGGTGTTCATCCACATTGTAGCATGTATCCGTAATCCATTGTTCTTTATGACAAGATATTTTCCCATTACATGTATACACCACAATTTGTTTATCTATTCATCTGTTGATAGATAGATTATTTTCACTATTTTTTTTCTTTTGCATAATGCTACTAGGAACATTCACATGCAAGTATTTCTCATGTACCTGTTTTCAACTCTTCAGAGTATATGGTTGGTAGTGTAATTGTTAGATTATATAATAATGTTATGTATAATTTTTTGAGGAACCACCAAATTTTTTTAAAGATTTATTTATTTATTTGACAGACAGAGATCACAAGTAGGCAGAGAGAGAGAGAGAGAGAGAGAGAGAGAGAGGAGGAAGCAGGCTCCCCGCTGAGCAGAGAGCCTGATGTGGGGCTCGATCCCAGGACCCTGGGATCATGACCTGAGCCAAAGGCAGAGGCTTTAACCCTCTGAGCCACCCAGGCGCCCCAAATGTTTTTCATAGTAACTAAAGAATTTTACATTCCCACCAGTGAAATGTAAATATAAGGGTTCCTGTTTCTCACCAATAACCATGATTTTCTTTTTTTCAAACTAAATATTATTTAGCCATTCTTATAGGCATGAAGTGGTACCTTTTATGGCTGGATTACATTTCTCTGATGATGAGTAATGCATATCTTTCCAACTGTATATTACTGTTTAAACATTATTTATGGAGAAATGTCTATTCAAATGTTTTTTTTCCCATTTTTAAACTGAGCTATTTTCTTTTCCACTGATGAGTTATAACATTCCTTTATATATTCTGTATACTAGAACTTTACCAAATATATGATTTGGAAATATTTTCCTCCATTTTATAGGTTGTTTTTTCACTTTCTTGGTAGTGTCCTTTGATGCTCAAGTATATTTAATTTTGATGAAATAAAATTTATGTATTTTTTTCGGTTCTTATACTTTTGGTATCATATCTAAGAAGCCATTACAAAACCCAAAGTCATAAAGATTTACCACTATATTTTCTTCTAGGAGTGTTACGCTTTTAGCTCTGATATTTGTTTAATTGATCCATTTTGAGTTTTTTTTTTTTTAATATGATGTGAAAGACATGTCTCATTTTGTACTTTTGTATGTGGATATCCTGTTGTCTCAGCACTATTTGTTAAAGAGAACATTATATTTATTCATTGGGTGATTTTGACACACTTGCTGAAAATCAGTTGACCAGAGGTGTTTGGATTTATTTCTGGACTCTCAATTTTATTTCACTGATCTATGCATCTATCCTTATATCTGTATCACACTCTTGATTATTGTGACTTTATAGTAAGTTTTGAAATGAGGAAATGTGAGACCTTTGTTTTTCTTTTGCAACATTATTTTGAGTATTTGGGTCCCTCGTGAGACAGAGCAGGGGCTGGACTCAGGTACCCACAAAGCTAACCACAAAATGCACTGTTCTTTGATAGCTGAAACACTGCCTCTTGAGTTTTATATATTGTAAGACAGCTGAAAGCGTTTTCCCCTTGAGTAGCTTATTTGCAGGAATGTGGAGGCAGGATTCTTACCAAAAGGAAGGTTCTGATTAGGAAGACAGGCCAAGACTGAACCAAACCGATGTGCACCAAGATAAACCCCAATGCTGACCTTTTACTGACTTTCTTCCTCATTAAAATACTAAAAATCACACCCAAGGATGGAGATATAACATGCTAATTAAATACATGATATATGAAGAAGCATGGTCTTTAAGTGCATGGGTGCCAATAAATCCCAGCCTCTACGTGCTTAAACATCACCTTTTTTTTTTAAAGATTCTATTTATGTATTTGTCAAAGAGAGGTCAAGCAGTGGGAGCAGCAGGTAGAGGGAGAAGCAGACTTCCTGCTGAGTGAGGAGCCTGATGCAGGACTTGACTCCAGGACCATGGGATCATGACCTGAACTGAAGGAAGATGCTAACCCTAACCCTTATCCCACCTAAGCCTCTTTTTTTTTTTTAAGATTTTGTTCACTTATTTGAGAGAGAGAGAGAGAGACAGTAAGAGTGAGCATGAGAGGGGAGAAGGTCAGAGGGAGAAGCAGACTCCCCATGGAGCTGGGAGCCCAATGTGGTTCTCAATCCCAGGACTCCGGGATCATGACCTGATCCAAAGGCAGTCACTTAACCAACTGAGCCACCCAGGCACCCCCGACCTAAGCCTCTTTAAAACGTTTCCCAATTTCTCCTAGGAGAGTCAACATGAAGATTCTTTCCTTTGTGCTATCCCCTTGCGCTTGAGCATAAACCAAAAAAGCCTTGCCTGGAACTCCCTGTCCACCTTTTATCAATTCCTATGCTTAGAAAGCCCAAGGGTGTGGTTTGATATCACTTGTAATTTCATTTCAATTTGTGGATAAGCATTTCCATTTCTGCTAAAATGGCCACTGAATTTTTTTCCATTTTATTTTATTTTATTTTATTTCTTTTCAGTGCTCCAGAATTCATTGTTTATGCATTTTTTAAAGAGATTGCATCACATCTGTCGTTTTTTGAGGGTAGTTATTGACATCTTAACAGTATCAAGTTTTCCAACTCATGATATAGAATTGTTTTTTCCATTTATTTAGGACTTCTTTAATTTCTTTCAGCACTGTATTATAATTTTCAATGAATATATGATTTTGGACTCCTTAGTTAAATTTAACTCTAGGTATTTTTATTATTTTGGGTGATATTGTAAATAAAATTGTTTTTTTTTTTTTAATTTCCTTTTCAGTAAGTGCATTGTGGCGTTTAAAAATACAACAGATTTTTATGTCTTTTTTTCCTTTTTAAAGTTATTTTAATTCTAGTTAGTTAACAGACAGTGCTATATTAGTTTCACATGTAAAATATAGTGATTCAACATTTCCATACATCACCCAGTGCTCATCATGACAAGTGCACTCCTTAATTGATCTTGTACCTTGTAACTACAGAATTCATTTAAGTCTAGTAGTTTTTCTGTTTTATTATTTATTTAATTTTATTTTTTCAGTGTTCCAAGATTCATTGTTTATGCGCCACACTCAGTGCTTCATGCAATACGTGCCCTCCTTAATACTCACCACTAGGCTCACCCATCCTCCCACTTCCCTCCCCTCCCAAACCCTCAGTTTGTTTCTCAGAGTCCACAGACTCTCATGCTTCATCCCCCTCTCCAGTTTACCCCAATTCACTTTTCCTTTCCTTCTCCTAATGTCCTCCATGTTATATATTTTTTAAGATTTATGTATTTATTTCAGAGAGTGAGAGAGAGCACAAGCAGCAGGGGCAGAGGGAAAGGAAGGGAGAATCTCAAGCAGATTCTGCACTGAGTGCAAAGCCCAACACAGGGCTGGATCTCATAACCCCAACAGGACCTGAGCCAAATCCAAAAGTTGGGTGCTCAACTGACTGCATACCTCAGGCACCCCTGGGTTTGTTTGTTTGTTTGTTTGTTTTTAATTTGTAAATTTTTTATTGTTTAGGATTTCCTATATATAGAAACATGTCTTCTTGACATTAGAGATATTTTCATTTTATCCTTTCAAATGTGGATGCCTTTTATTTTTCTTTCTTGCCTAATTGCTCTAGCTAGATTTCCCAGTGCTATGTTAAATGGAAATGTTGAAAGTCAGCATTCTTTTCTTGTTCCTGAACTTAGTGGAATGACTTATTCTTTAGCCATTGATCATAATGTTACCTGTAGGTTTCTAAAAAAAATGTCCTTTATCATGTTGTGGAAATTCCATTCTTTTCCTACTTTAATGAATGCTTTTACAATGAAAGGGTGTTATATTTTGCAAAGTATTCTTTGGGTGTCAGTTGAAACATCAAGGCTTTTTTGTTTAATTTTATTAAAAGATATATTTTGTTGATAGTACTTCTTAAGTTGAACCATTTATATATTTCTAGAATAAATTGTAATTGATCATCATGTGCAATCTATTCAATATGTAATTGAATTTGATTTGCTAGTATGGTTTTGAGTTTTTTCACATCTATGTTCTTAAGGGATACTGGTCAGTAGATTTTGTGTTTGTGTGTGTGACTTTTGTCTGTTTTTGATGGTAGAGGAATACTGGCTTCATAGGATAAGTTATGAAGTATTTCCTCCTCTATTATTTGGAAAGTTTAAGACTGGTTGGTGTTAATTCTTTCTTGTGCTTAGTAGAAGCCACCAATAAAGCCAACTAAAACTGGACTTTTCTTTGTTGTGATTTAAAAATATATATATACTGATTCTATATCTGCACATATTATAGGTCTGTCCAAACATTACCTTCTTGAGTTAGTTTTAGTAATTTGTGTGCTTCTAGGAGTTTATTAATTTGATCTAGGTGTTCTAATTTGTTGGTACACAATTAGTCATAATATTCCCTTAAAATCCTTTTTATTTCTATAAAGTTGGTATTAAAACCTCATTTTTTTTAGTTAATTGAATCTCTATTTTCTTAGTGAATTTAGTTCAGGGTTTGCCAAATTTGTTGGTATATTTTTAAAAATAAACTTATTTTTCATTGATTCTCTATTGTTTTCCTATTCTCTTATTTATTTCTATTCTAATTTTTAATAATTTTTTCCTGCTTCTAGTAGTTTATTATTTTTATTTTCTAAACCCTTAGATTATAAAGTGAGATTATTAATTTGATATTTTATTTTTTTAATGTAGGCATTTATGGCTATAAACTTCCCTCTGCTTATTGGTTTTATTGTACTCTATAAGTTTTATGTTGTATTTTCATTTTTATTCATCTCTAATTTCTGGTTTTTATTGTGATTTTTAAAATTTAAAGTTTTAGCTATTAAAAACACAGTGCTTAACTTGCACTTGTTTTTAAACTTTCCAGTTTTTGGAAATATATATGGCCCTTATATTTATTGCAAATTATTTATAATAGCAAGGTAGGCAAGCAACCCAAGTGTCCATTGACAAATGAATGGATAAAAACAAAGGTATGGTATATATATATAATTAAATGTTACTTGGTCATTAAAAAAATGAGATCTTGCCATTTGTGACAAAACAAATGGACCTAGAGGGTGTTATGCTAAGAGAAATAAGTCAGAGAAAGACAAATGCCATATGATTTTACTTATATGTAGAATTCAAAAATCAAAAACAAAACAAAGCAAAACAAAACAAAAAATAAAAGAATCGACTTTAAAATACAGAAAATAAACTGGTAATTGCCAGAGGGGATGTTGTTGGGGATGGGAGAAATAAATAAAGGGAATTAACAGGCACAAAGTTCCAGTTATAAAATAAGTAAGTCATGGAAATAAAAGTACAGCATAGGAAATAGAGTAAAAAAAAAAAAAGAGTAAAAAGGCAAACCACAAAAATAAAAAGAAAATACACAAAACATGAACAGCCTTGTCATAACAGAAGATATCCAAATTGCCTATGAATACAAGAAAAGATGAGCCATGTCATTAGTTGCCAAATAAAAAACAATTCAAACTATTATAGTGTGATACTATAACCCACAGAATAAAATAAAAATTCATGAGTTTATAGTAAAAATAAATAAATAAACAAATGTATGAATGAAGAAGTAAGGATACTTATTTTTAATAAAACACCAATTAATAAATATATGTTTACTCATACTACAGTCATCTTATGTAGTTACACCACTCCTTCCCTAATAAAGCTATAAGCTTGAAATTCATAAGAACACTATTCTCAAACTCTAGTTTGAATTCTCTGTTTAAAACAGTGTTCTGTACACGTGTTAATTAACTCAGTGGGGTATGTCTTTCACAATTTATGTGTGTAACAAATCATCATGTTGTATATTTTATTTTATTCTTTTTAAGATTTTATTTATTTATTTGAGAGAGAGAGTGAGCAGGGGAGGAGCAGATGGGTATGGGAAGGGACAAACAGACTCTGCACTGAGCATGAAGCCTGACGCAGGGTTCCATCTCACAACCTGAGATCATGACCTGAGCTTAAACCAAGAATTGGATGCTTAACTGACTGAATCACCCAGGTGCTCCATTGTATATTTTAAATATCTGGTAACATTATTTGTCAATTATACCTCAACAAAGCTGAAAAAAAATTAAAGTAGTGGTCAGATACTCTTATGAATATGTAAAGGAGAACAATGGATAAAGTTAGTAAAAATTTATGAGGACTGAAAGAACAAACTTAACAGCAAGAGGGAGAAAAGTGGACATATCATGGAAGGTAGGAGATGTGGATATGTGGTCTAGGGGGGAAATGAATCATGAGAAAGACAGAGGAACACACAAGGGATCACACAAGAAAAATACTCCTCAAAGCCATTGACTGGGAAAATGAAAGGGGCTGATTTTTTTTTTGAGTTTTTACAACCAGCAGGGCTCAAAAATGAGTTATAGAGATCTACAGAATGACTTATATGGAACCCTCAGGGTACTGCAATGCTGCTGTGGAGAAGGGGGCCAGACAGCCCAGGGGCAGACATACAATCTGAAGGTTCTCTGAGATGAAATGGAAGAGGCTATTCCTCCTTCTTGGAGCACATATCAGAGAGGTGGAATTACCTCTCCAGGGAAAAAAGAGCCATTGAGTTCCATTTCCTTTCCCCACCAGACAGCATAAACTAAGTTCACTAAGCAGCACAGTGCTAACACTAGCAGCCTAAACCTCTTACATCAAGTCCCACCCCACTGCTCTCTGCTAGTGTTGTTTTTCTTGAGCTAATGCACCTGAGAACCAGCACAGCAGGTTCTTCCCCCAGAATACCAGCATAAACCTGCTGTACACACCATGTCTACTGAATATAGAGTTCTCCAAAGCTTCAGCATTAATAGAAATAGCAACAGGTTTCCCTTAATACAGAGACCAGAGGACACCTAGTTAAAATTCACCATATTCTGACCAAGGTCCAAACACTCACCACTCCAGGCAAGGAGAAACTATAGAGGACTGACCCAAGAGAAAGAATAGCCAAAACACAGCAGCAGAGTACAAACGCTATATACCAGAAATACTTCCTAAATTGCCAGGCCCTGGACAGTATATGACTTCTTCTTCATTAAGACATTACTTTCAGGAGCAGGAAATTTAACAGGCTTCACTAACACACAGAAGACAGAGACCTGGACAAAATGCCAAGACAAAGGAATTCATCCCAAAACAAAGAAAAAGAAAAGGTCATAGCCAGGGATCTAATTCAAACAGATAAAAGTAATATGCCTGATCCTGAGTTTAAAGCAACAATCATAAGAATACTAACTGGTCTTGAGAAAAGCATAAAAGGCACCAGAGAATCCCTTGCCACAGAGATAAAAGATATAAAAAACTAGTCTGGAAGAAATAAAAAATCTAATAAACAAGATTTGAAACAGATTGGATATAATGATAATGAAGATAGAATAAGCAGAGGAAGAAATAAGTGAGACAGATGATAAAATTAAGGGAAATTGTAAAACTGAAAAGAGGGCAAGGCAAATATGTGATAACAAATGTAAAGTTAGAGAAGTTAGTGACTCCATAAAGTATAATAATATTAGTATCATAGGAGTCAAAGAAGAAGAGATGGGAAAGGAGGAAAAACTTTATTTGAGAAAATTATAGCTGAAAACTTCCCTAATCTGTGGAAGAAAACAGACATCTTAAACCAGCAGGCACAGAGAACTTTCATAAAAATCAACAGAAGCATGCTGACACCAAGCTATACTATAAACAAATTTGCAAAATGTAGTGGTAAAGAAAAAAATATTATAAAAGCAGAAAGACAAAAGAAGTACCTAAAATAAAAGGGAAGATAAATAAAGTTAGCAGCAGATCTCTACATGGAAATATGGTAAGCCAGAAGATAGTGGCATGATATATTCAATGTGCTGAGTGGGAAAAATCTGCAAACAAAAATATTCTATTCAGGAAGGCTATCATTCAAAATGGAAAGAGACATAGAGTTTCTCAGACAAACAAAACTAAAGGAGTTTGTTACCTAGGAATAAACTTAACCAAAGAGGTAATAGATCTGTACTCTGATAACAATAGAACATTTATGAAAGAAATTAAAGATGACATAAAGAGATGGGAAGACATTCCATGTTCATGGATTGGGAGAGCAAATATTGTTAAAATGACTACCCAAAACAATATACATGTTTATTGCAATCCTTATCAAAATAACATCAGCATTTTTCACAGTGTTAGAACAAACAATCCTAAAATTCGTATGGAACCACAAATAACCCTAGTAAGTCAAAACAATCTTGAATAAGAAAAACAAAATGGGAGACATTAGAATCCCAAACTTCAAGTTATATTATGAAACTGCAGTGATCAAGACAGTATGGTACTGGAACAGAAACAGACACATAGATCAATGGAACAGAATAGAAAACCCAGAAATGGACCCACAACTATATGGTCAATTAATCTTTGACAAAACAGGAAAGAATAATTCAATGGGAAACAGTCTCTTCAACAAATGTTTTTTTGGGGAAATTGGACAGCAACATGCAGAAGAATGAAATTGGACTGCTTTATTACACCATATAAAACATAAATTCAAAATGGATAAAAGACCTAAATATGATGTCTGAAACCATCAAAATCCTAGAGGCAACAACCCCTTTGACCTTGGTAGTAGTAAATTCTTACTAGAAACGTCTCCAGAAGCAAGGGAAACAAAAGCAAAAATAAACTATTTGGATTTCATCAAAGTAAAAAGCTTCTGCACAGTGAAGGAAACAAACAAAACTAAAAGGCAACCTTCAGAATATAAGAAGATACTTGCAAATGATATATCTAATAAAGGCTTAGTATCCAAAATTTACAAAGAACTTATCAAACTCAATACCCAAAAAACAAATAATCCAGCTAAGAAATTGACAGATGACATGAAAAGACATTTATCCTAAGAAGCCATACAGATTGCTAATAGACACATGAAAAGATGCTCAACACCATTCATCATCAGGGAAATATAGATGAAAACTATAATAAGATAGCACCTCATACCTGTCAGAATGGTTAAAATTAACAACACAGGAAACAACAAATGTGGGTAAGGATGTGGAGAAAGGGGAACTGTCTTACACTGTTGATGGAAATGCAAACTGGGCCAGCCACTGTGGAAAATAGTTTGAAATTTTTTAAATTTTTAAAAATGTAAAAAATTTTAAAAATCGAACTATATGCCTATGATCCAACAATTGCACTTTACCCAAGGTAAAGTGGGTATTTACCCAAAATATAGAAAAATACTGATTTACAGGGGTACGTGCACCCTGATGTTTATAGCAGCATTATCAACAATAGCTAAATTATGTCCATGGACTTAGACTTATATATGCATAAAGAAGCTGTGTGTATCTTCTTGGAGTTCCTGGTAAAAAAAAAAAGTTCCACTTTCGATCCAGAACCCTGTCTGTTCAGAAATGCAGATTTGGGTCTTTGGAGTTAAGATAGCAGAGCGGTAGGGGGACCCCTCAAACACAGCCAGACAAATATAAAATCATTCTGAACATCCAAGAGTTGATGTAAAGACTGAGAGAACAAACTGCACAGCTAGAGGGAAAAAACAACCACGTGGTGGAAGGTAGGAGCTGCAGAGAGGTGACTTGAGGGACAAAAGAATTATGGTGCTGCAGAGGGGAAGAAGAATTAATCACAGAGAGAGGAGCAAAAAATGGGGCAGTGAAGAGAAAGCCATATTGTAGGGGATTGCACAAGAAAAACTGTACCCCAAAAGAGCTTTAACTGTGAAAAGGAGAGGCTCTAACTACTACAAGTCTTTATAAACAGCAGAGCTCAAAGTCTGACGTTTTTGAAGTCTGTGCCGACACCAGGGTTGTACCAGGTAGACATAGTGGTGGTCCTGTGGGGAAGGGGGTTGGAGGCCCAGGAGCAGACAGTGTAATCTTAGGATCCCCGGGTGGCATAGGGAGTAACAGCTCCCCTTCTTGGAGTGCATTTGAGAGAGGTGGCATGGACTCTCCAGAGACAAAATAGCTGATGGCCACCAATGTGCTGCCCTCTTCGTTTAGCATAGGAACAGAAAAACCTGCTGAGGGTAGCAAACCTTGGTGCCAGCTTTTTGATGCACTTTTCCAAAAACCTCAAAAAGTTGCATGGTTGTGCTCCTGCTTTCCTGGGACAAACTGCCACTTACCACAGCACAGTGAAACCCTCCCCTAGAGGATCAGTGATGGTCCATACCACCCTGGGTCCCTAAAATTTGGAGTTCTGAAACCCAGCTGTGTGCATGAGGCAAAACACAGGAGAACTCTGCTGCTTGGCAGGCAGACAGCTTGGGCAAAGACAGGGTGAAGGAAGGTGTGTGACAGGAAAACAAAGGAGGAAATTATTTGCTCTTCTGTGAAGGCTTCCTTAAGATTTGTGGATATGAACTTCCTGCTCTGGGGACAACAGAGTGGAGCAATGTCATTGCCCCCTCCCATCTGTACTGACCTACTTTAGTAACAAAACACCCCCACTGGAGGCTGGAGCTGCTGACACCAAGCCCTGGCACCTTGTGCCTTGAATGTGCATCTTTACTAGGGCAAGTACACCTAGGAACCACCTCAGCAGGCTCCTCTCCCAGAAGACCACCATAAACCTTTTGCACACACCTAGCCTACTGATCATAGAGTGCTGCAAAACTTCAACTCCTGGAGAAATAGAATCTAGCTTCTTTTAACAAGCAAGTAGGACATATCTAGTCAAAACTTACCACACAGTGGGCAACATCCAAACACTCACCACTGCAGGCAAGGAGAAACTCTGCAGAGGACTGACATGAAGGAAGGAGTAGCCAAAACCCAAGAGCAGATTGCACACTCTGAAACACTTCCTAAAACACCAAGGCTCAGTACAGTACCTCTTAATATAGCCATTACTCTCAGGAGCAGGAATATAACACACACACACACACACACACACACACACAGTAACCTAGATGAAATGACAACATGAAATATTCATCCCCCCCAAAAAAGAGGAAGAAGTTATGGCCAGTGATTAAATCAGAACAGATATATGTAAGATGCCTGAAACATAATTTAAAATAACAATTGTAAGGATACTAGTTGGGTGTAAAGGAAAGCATAGAAGATATTAGAGAATTCCTTAATGGAGAAATAAAAGATCTAAAAAATATTCAGGCTAAAATTTAAAAAATGCTATAAGCAATATGCAAAACTGACTGGATGAAATGAAAACAAGGATGGATAAAGCAAAGGAATGACTCAGTGATACAGAAAATAAAATTATGGAAAATAAAGAAGTTGAAAACAAGAGGGGAAAAAGTATTGGATCACACATGCAGATTTAAGGAAATCAATGACTCCTTTATAGCATAATAACTTTCTTATTGTAGGAGTCCCAGAAGAAGAGAGGGGAAATGGGACATAATTTTATTTGAGCTAATTATGAATGAAAACTTCCCTAATCTGAGGTAGGAAACAGACAATGAAATCCAAGAGGCACAGAAAACTTCCATCAAATTCAACAAAAGCAAGCCAACACCAAGACATAACATAGTCAAATTCACAAATTACACAGGTGAGGAAAGAATCCTGAAAGCATCCAGGGAAATAAATTCCTTAACATACAAGGGAATACACATCAGTTTCACAGAAACTTGGCAAGCTAGAGAGTGGCATGATGTATTCAACGTGCTGAATGGGAAAACAAAAATATGCAGCCAAGAATACCTTATACAGCAAGGCTGTCATTCAGGATAGAAGGACAGATAAAAAGTTTCTGAAACAAAAAATAAAGGAGTTTGTGACCACTAAACCAGCCCTGCATTAAATACTAAAGGGGACACTGTGAATGGGAAAGAAGGACTAAAAGTGACAAAGACTAGAAAGGAACAGAGAACATGACCAGAAACACCAACATTACAGGTAATGCAGTGACACTAAATTCGTATCTATCAATGATCACTCTGAATGTAAATGGAATAAATGTTCCAATCAAAAGACATAGGGTATCAGAATGGGAAAATAAAGAGAAAGGGAGGAAGGAAGGAAGGAAGGAAGGAAAGAAGAAAGAAAGTTAGGTCCATCAATATGTTGTCAAAAAGAGGCACATTTTAGACCTAAAGATGCTTGCAGATTCAAAGTGAGGAGATGGAGAACCATCTATCATGCTAATGGACATCAAAAAAAAAAAAAAAAAAAAAAAAAAACAAAAAACTGGAGTAGCCATATGTAAATCAGACAACGTAGATTTTAAACCAAAGACAGTAATAAGAGATGGAGAATACTTCTATATCATAATAAAGAGGTCTATCCAATGAGAAAATCTATCACCTTTAACTATTTATGCCTCCAACATGGGAGCACTTAAATATATAAATCAATTACTAGTGAACATAAAGAAATGTATTGATAATAATACAATAATAGTAGGAGAATTTAACACCCCATGTACAGCAATGGAGAGATCATCTATGCAGAAAATCAAAAAGGAAACAATGACTTTGAAGGACACATTGTACCAGAAGGACTTCGCAGATATATTCAGAACATTTCATCCTAAAGCAATAGAATACACATTCTTTTCAAGTCCACATGGAGCATTCTCCAAAATAGATCATGTACTGGGTCACAAATCATCCATCAACAAGTTCAAAAAGATTGAGATCATTCCATGCATATTTTCTGACCATAGGGCTCTGAAACCTGAAGTTAACCACAAGAAAAAATTTTGTAAAGACCACAAATACATTGAGGTTAAAGAACATCATAGTAAAGAATAAATAGCTTAGACAGGGAAATTTTTTTAAAAAAATTAAAAAAAAATACATGCAAGCAAATGGAAATGAAAACATGACAGTCTAAAACATTTGGGATGCAGCAAAGGCAGTCGAAGAAGGAATTATATTGCAAAATAGGCCTACCTTAAGAAGCAAGACAAATCTCAAATACATAACTAATATTACAACTAAAGAAGCTAGAGAAGGAAGAAAAATTAAAGCTTAAATACAGCAGAATAAGGAAAATAATAAAAATAAGAAATAAATGACTAGGCATTAGGGAAGAAATGGATAAATTCCTAGAAAGATACAAACTACCAACACTGAAACAGAAAGAAATAAAGAATTTGAACAAACTAAATTAACAGCAAAGAAATTCAATCAGTGATCAAAAATCTACAGAAAAATAAAATGCCCAAGGTTAGATGGCTTCTCAGGTGAATTCTACCAAACATATAAAGAACAATTAATATCTTTTCTTAAAATGTTCCAGGAAATTGAAATGGAAGTAAAACTTCCAAACTCATCCTATGAGGCCAGAATTACTTTGATTCCAAAACCAAACAAAAACCACACCGAAAACAAAAATTACATACCAATATCCCTGAAGAATATGGATGCAAAAATTCTCAGCAAAATACTAACAAATTAAATTCACAATAAATTAGAATAATTATTCACCACGATCAAGTGGGATTTATTTCTGGGCTGCAGCGGATTTGGTTTTGTGGATCTTCTCTGTTCCTTTCTTCTCTTGTTCTCTTCTCTCATAATACATTGGCTTTCTTTAGTGATATGCTTGGATTTATTTCTTGCATATATATCACTGTTTTTTTTTATTATTTGTGGTTACCATTAGTTTTGTACATAACATTTTCTACATATAGCAGTCTTTCTTAAGTTGATGGCCACTTAAGTTTGAACCCACTCTTTACTCCTCTTCTCCCCATATTTTAACTGTATGGTGTTATAATTTATTATTATTTTTTTTTAATTTTGTGAGTCTCTTGACTGATTTTTATAGATACTTACTTTTAATACTTTGGTGTTTTCTACCTTCCATACTCTTATTTCTAGACTCTCCTTCCATTCAAAGAATACCCTCTGACATTTCTTGTAGGGCTCGTTTAGTGGTCATGAACTCCTTTAACCTTTATTTGTCTGGGAAACTCTTTATCTCTCCCTCTATTCTGTATGATAGCCTTGCTGGAGATAGTATTGTTGGCTATAGAGTTTGCCTTTTCAACACTGTGAATATATGATGCCTTTATCTTCTAGCTTCTGGTGGAGAGGAGGAATGGGACTGAGAAAAATATTCAAAGAAATAATGGCTTGAAACTACCAAATTTGGCAACATACATAAACCCACAGATTCAAGAATCTGAGTGAACCTCAAACAGGATTAACCTAAATAAATTCACACCAGACATACTATAATTAAACTCTGAAATCTAAATACTAAAGAAAAAACTATATTGAACACTTCCAGAGGGAAATGATATTACATGTAGGGGAATAACAATTTGAATAACAATGGATTTCTCATCTGAAACCATGAAGTTCATGAGTTAATAGCACATTATTTTTATGGTATTTACTGAAACAAAGAACTATGAATTCAGAATACTATATCCAGTAAAAACATATTTAACGAATACTGGGGGGATAAAGATATTCTCAAATGAAGCACAACTACAACAATTTGTTGCTAGTAAACCTACTTTTAAATAATAGCTAAAGATAGTCTTTAAACAGAAAAGAAATAACAAAGGAAGGTTTGAAACTTCAGATATGAATGAAGACCATCAGGATGGGTAAAAGTAAGTTAATAAAATAGACTATCTTTCTTTCCTTGAGTTTTTTAAATCATATTTCATGCTTGAAACCAAAAAACCAAAACTGTGTATATATAACACCATCTGATATTGTGTTCAGTGTATATAGAAGAAATATTTAAGATATTTATATTTTTAAATGGGTAGATTAAAGGGGCCTAATTGGTTCCTTTCATATAAAGTGATAAAATATTGACATCAGTATACTAGGATAAGTTACATATATAATTTCTAATATGTAGAGCAACTACTAAGATAAGTAGACAAAGGGATATACTCAAAATATTATAAGTACCTCAAGAGGAAATTCTGGTTGCCAGAGGGAATGTGGGCAGGGAAATAGGTGAAATGAATAAAGAAAGTTAGGAGTACACTTAGATTGACAAGCATTGAGTAAATCTATGGAATTGTTGAATCATTACATTGTACACCTGAAACTAATATAACACTGTATGTTAATTAAACTTGAATAAGAGAAAGAAAGAAAGAAAGAGTAAATAAATAAAAGATAAAAGAAAAGGATAGAATTCAAAATGTTCTTGTAACTCATAGGAAAGTAAGGAACAAAAAAGAAAGGAAGAGTAAACAGAGGAAACAAATACAAAGCAAGTAATAAAATGGCAAACCTAAGTCCTAACATATCAACAATTACTTAAACTGTAAATGCACCAAATAAAAGACAAAAAATGGCAAAATGCATAAAAACAACATGGCCCAACTATATGTGTCTACAGAAAATTCACTTTAAGTAGAATGACATTGATAATAAGTTGAAAACAAGATGATTTTTAAATATATATCATAAAAACATAAATTAAAATAGAACTTGCTATATTAGGGGCGCCTGGGTGGCTCAGTGGGTTAGAGCCTCTGCCTTCGGCTCAGGTCATAATCCCAGTGTCCTGGGATTGAGCCCTGCATTGGGCTCTCTGCTCAGTGGGGAGCCTGCTTCCTCCTCTCTCTCTGCCTGCCTCTCTGCCTACTTGTGATCTCTGTCTGTCAAATAAATAAATAAAATCTTAAAAAAAAAGAACTTGCTATATTAAAATACATATTGGTTATTTTGGAGCAAAGAAAATTGCTAGAGACAAAGAGAGACATTAAATTATAATAAAAGGATCAATCCACCAAGAAGATATATCAGTAGTAAACATGCATGCACCAAACAATGGAGTCTTAGAATACAAATACATGAAACAAAAACTGATAGAACTGAAAAGAGTCAAATTTATAATTATAGTTGACAACTATGACAAAGCATTCTCAGCAGTTGATGTGACTGTTGGACAAAAAAATCAGAAAACATGTAGAAGATATGAACAACAAAATGAACCAACATGTTCACACTGACATACGTGGAACATGTCATCCAACAGCAAAATACACTTTTTTTTTCAAATGCCCATGGAATATTCACCAAGATAATAAACAAACAAATTTAAATTTAAAATCATTCACCAGTGTAATAAACAAAACTAATTTAAAATCATTGAAATAATACAAAGTATGTTCTCTATGGAATCAAACTTTAAATCGATAAGAGAAACAGAAGAGGAACATAACCAAATATTTGGAAATTAAATAACACACTCCTAAAATAGTCCATGAGTCAAATAAGTCTGAAAGGGGATAAAAATACATTGATGTGAATGAAAATGAAAACATGGTATATCAAAATATTTGAGACCTATCTAAAGGAGTGCAGAGAGGTAAATTTATAAGTCTAAATGATTATCAGAAATGAAGAAAGGCAGGGACACTTGGGTGGCTCAGTTGGTTAAGCATCTGTCTTCGGCTTAGGTCACAGTCCTGGGTTCCTGGCATGGAGTCCGGCCTCAGACCCCTTGCTCAGAAGGGAGTTTGCTTCTCCCTCTGCCTGCTCTGCCTGCCACTCCCCCTGCTTGTGCTCTCTCTCTTTCTGAGAAATAATAAATAAATAAGTAAATAAATCTTAAAAAAGAAAGAAATGAAGAGAGGTCTTAAATCAATAATTTAATTAAAATCTAAGTACCTTCTTCCAGGGACTAGAAAAAGAAGAGCAAAATAAGCTAAAGGAAACAGAAGGAAATAAACAATAAAGATGAGAACAGAAATCAATAAAATTAAAAGCAGAAAAACAAGATAAATCAATGAAACAAAAAGCATTTTTTGAAAAGGGCAACACAATTAATAAAATTGCATCAACACTGATAAAAAAGAAAAAGAGAAGTTACAGCTTATCTATATCAGGAATAAAACAAAACATTACTATATCCTTCAGTAATATTTTGAGTGTGGGTGCCTGGGTGGCTCAGTAGGTTAAGCAACTTCCTTCAGCTTGGGTCATGATCCCGGGGTCCAGGGATCGAGTCCCACATCTGGCCCCCAGCTCCACGGGGAGTCTGCTTCTCCCTCTGACTTTCTCCCCTCTCATGCTCTCTCTCACTGTCTCTCTTTCAAATAAATAAAATATTAAAAAAAGAATATTTTGAGTGTATTAATAGTATCCTTAAGAGATACTAATCTTAAATAATCTAAGGATCACAAAGCATCGTGATTTTAGTGGTTAGATTCAAAAACAGAACCAAGCACTGTCTCTTCTCAGACACCTATTTCTTATGTGCATTGTGATAGAACAGAAACCTACAAATGGATGAATCACAGAATTGAGTTGACCAAAGTTGTACATAATAATTTGTATCAGTCACTTCAGAAAAATAAAGAGAAAGAAGTCATTTCATTTCCAGGATGGAAACTATATTAACATATTTTTAGACATTTTATTACTACTATGATTAAAGTAGATTTTAATTTTATTAATATTAAACATTTTTATATAAATTCAATTTTTGTCAATACTTATGCATTTATTATTCTTTAAGATTATTTATTTATTTGAGAAACAGAGAGAGTAGGGGTCAGAGGGAGAGAGAGTCTTAAGCTGACTCCATGCTAAATACAGAGCCCAATGCAGGGCTTGATCCCATGACCCTTAGATCATGACCTGAACCAAAATCAAGAGTCGGACAACTGACTGAGCTACCCAGGTGCCCACGTACATATGCATTTAAACATAAGTAAAGTCTGTGTACATTTTTTATAATTCGTTCTTTTCTATTGAACATTATTTTACACACATATTTTTATGTGCTAGATACTCTCTGCTATTGTCATTTAAAAAAATTATTTAAGACCTTTATTAAAGGGTGCTTGCCGTTTGTCGACTTTTTTGAAAAAATCAAGTTGTAAACTTTTATTACAAATTTAAAATGAGGTTCTTAAAAATCTCAACTTGACCAGATATGAAACAATTTAAAGACCTTTAAAGGTATATTGAGAAAAACCAGGCTTTTTTTTTTTTTCTTAAAAAACACGTTTGTCATTACCAAAAAGAGATGTCTTTAAGTAAAAATAATAAAAACCCCATGCTGCATAAATAATGCAGATAGTTCTATTTATCTGGTCAATGGGCAAAAAGCAAGCACTTAAGGTCTTCAGCTCCAATCTTTTGTTCATTTCTTATTGCTGGAATTTCATCTTCATTTCTCCATGTTGGATGACTAAACCAGATGATGTTAGAGATGGTAAGCCAGCATTTACTCAGCCCTGCCCTGCTTAGCCTCAGGAGCGGACGAATTCTCAGCTGGTGGATCAGCTGCTTTTGTCTCTTTGCCATCTTGTGGTTTAGGGTTTTCTGGGCGTCTGCGTCGGTAATTGAAGTTGAGGCGGTACTGACGTTGAGGTGGCTGCTGACACTGGGTCTCATCTCCTTGATTTTCCTTATCTTCCTCGTTGCCATCCTCTCTAGGCTGTCTTTGGCGAGGAGGACTCCTGCAGAATCGTGGTCTATAACTCCACTACATATTCTGTTTCACTGGTCTACCTTGTTCTCCTGCACCCTGGTTGTCAGCACCTTCCATCACTTCTTCCTGCACAGGAGGGTTGGAATACTGTGGTCGAAACCCATAGCGTCTCCGCATGTAGTAAGGTGGGAACCGTCGCCTGCGGTAGGGCCAGCGCTGTTGGCCTGGCCTTTGGGAGCACTTTCCGATCCCTCGTTCTTTTCCCGACTCTTACTATTCTGGTAATTTTGCTGGTAATTGCATGGAGTCCCCCTGCGACGTGGATAGCGTCTATAATGGTCTGCTGCATATTTACTGTGTTGCCCTGGAACTCCACCAGGGCCTGTCACATTTGCTGCCTCTGCAACCCTTTCTCCTTCAACAACATCAAACTCCACAGTCTCTCCATCTCCTACACTGCGAAGGTACTTCCTGGGGTTATTCTTTATGGCAGTCGGGTGTACAAATATATCTTCCTTGGTGTCATTCCTGTTGATGAAACCATATCCGTTTCTTACATTGAATCATTTTGCTGTTCCCAAAATCTTCGTTGCGATGACCTTCTTGTCCCCACACGGCAGGCGCCCCTGATGTGAAGCCACTCGGGATGCCGCTCCCTGCACCGCTGCCCGTGGTGCCGGGCTTGGTGTCCGCAGCGCTGAGGGCGGGGGCGTCCGGGGTGGGGCAGCGGGCAGCTGCTGGGTCTCAGCCTCGCTGCTCAAGGTTGCAGTGATAGTGATTAGGGCCGGCTGCGGCAGCTGTGGCTCCTCCTGGGGTGTGATGATAACTAGGCCAGCGGCGGCGGTGGTGCGGCTCAGGGCTCTCTGCTGTTGTCATTTTTTTTTTTAATTTAAATTTTATTATTACTATATTTTAAACATATAATATACTTTTATCCCCAGGGGTACAGGTCTATGAAGCGCCACGTTTACACATTTCACAGCACTCACCATAGCACATACCCTCCACAATGTCCATAACCCCACCCCCCTCTCCCAACCCCCCTCCCCCCATCAACCCTCAGTTTGTTTTGTGAGATTAAGAGTCACTTATGGTTTGTCTCCCTCCCAATCCCATCTTGTTTCATTTACTCTTCTCCTACCCCCTCAACCCCCCATGTTGCATCTCCTCTCCCTCATATCAGGGAGATCATATGATAGTTGTCTTTCTCCGATTGACTTATTTCGCTAAGCATGATACCCTCTAGTTCCATCCACGTCGTCGCAAATGGCAAGATTTCATTTCTCTTGATGGCTGCATAGTATTCCATTGTGTATATATACCACATCTTCTTTATCCATTCGTCTGTTGATGGACAGCTAGGTTCTTTCCATAGATTGGCTATTGTAGACATTGCTGCTATAAACATTCAGGTGCACGTGCCCCTTCGGATCACTACGTTGGTATCTTTAGGATAAATACCCAGTAGTGCAATTGCTGGGTCATAAGGTAGTTCTATTTTCAACATTTTGAGGAACCTCCATGCTGTTTTCCAGAATGGCTGCACAAGCTTGCATTCCCACCAACAGTGTAGGAATGGTCCCCTTTCTCCGCATCCTCGCCAGCATCTGTCATTTCCTGACTTGTTAATTTTAGCCATTCTGACTGGTGTGAGGTGATACCTCATTGGGGTTTTGATTTGTATTTCCCTGATGCCGAGTGATATGGAGCACTTTTTCATGTGTCTGTTGGCCATCTGGATGTCTTCTTTGCAGAAATGTCTGTTCATGTCTTCTGCCCATATCTTGATTGGATTATTTGTTCTTTGGGTGTTGAGTTTGCTAAGTTCTTTATAGATTTTGGACACTAGCCCTTTATCTGATATGTCATTTGCAAATATCTTCTCCCATTCTGTCAGTTGTCTTTTGGTTTTGTTCACTGTTTCCTTTGCTGTGCAAAAGCTTTTGATCTTGATAAAATCCCGATAGTTCATTTTTGCCCCTGCTTCCCTTGCCTTTGGCGATGTTCCTAGGAAGATGTTGCTGAGGCTGAGGTCGAAGAGGTTGCTGCCTGTGTTCTCCTCAAGGATTTGGATGGATTCCTTTCTCACATTGAGGTCCTTCATCCATTTTGAGTCTATTTTCGTGTAGTGTAAGGAAATGATCCAATTCTTTTTTCTGCATGTGGCTGTCCAATTTTCCCAACACCATTTATTGAAGAGGCTGGCTTTTTTCCATTGGACATTCTTTCCTGCTTTGTCGAAGAGGAGTTGACCATAGAGTTGAGGGTCCATTTCTGGGCTCTCTATTCTGTTCCATTGATCTATGTGTCTGTTTTTGTGCCAGTACCATGCTGTCTTGATGATGACAGCTTTGTAATAGAGCTTGAAGTCCGGAATGGTGATGCCACCAACTTTGGCTTTCTTTTTCAATATTCCTTTGGCTATTCGAGGTCTTTTCTGGTTCCATATAAATTTTAGGATTATTTGTTCCATTTCTTTGAAAAAAATGGATGGTACTTTGATAGCAATTGCATTAAATGTGTAGATTGCTTTAGGTAGCATAGACATTTTCACAATATTTATTCTTCCAATCCAGGAGCATGGAACATTTTTCCATTTCTTTGTGTCTTTCTCAATTTCTTTCACAAGTACTTTATAGTTTTCTGAGTATAGATTCTTAGTCTCTTTGGTTGGGTTTATTCCTAGGTATCTTACAGTTTAGGGTGCAATTGTAAATGGGATTGACTCCTTAATTTCTCTTTCTTCTGTCTTGCTGTTGGTGTAGAGAAATGCAACTGATTTCTGTGCATTGATTTTATATCCTGACACTTTCCTGAATTCCTGTACAAGTTCTACCATTTGGAGTGGAGTCTTTTGGGTTTTCCACATATAGTATCATATCATCTGTGAAGAGTGAGAGTTTGACTTCTTCTTTGCCGATTTGAATGCCTTTAATTTCCTTTTGTTGTCTGATTGCTGAGGCTAGGACTTCTAGTACTATGTTGAATAGCAGTGCTGATAATGGACATCCCTGCCGTGTTCCTGACCTTAGCAGAAAAGCTTTCAGTTTTTCTCCATTGAGTATGATATTTGCAGTGGGTTTTTCATAGATGGCTTTGATAACATTGAGGTATGTGCCCTCTATCCCTACACTTTGAAGAGTTTTGATCAGGAAGGGATGCTGTACTTTGTCAAATGCTTTTTCAGCATCTATGGAGAGTATCATATGGCTCTTGTTCTTTCTTTTATTGATGTGTTGTATCACATTGATTGATTTGCGGATGTTGAACCAACCTTGCAGCCCTGGAATAAATCCCACATGGTCTTGGTGGCTAATCCTTTTAATGTACTGTTGAATCCTATTGGCTAGTATTTTGGTGAGAATTTTTGCATCTGTGTTCATCAAGGATATTGGTCTGTAGTTCTCTTTTTTGATGGGGTCCTTGTCTGGTTTTGGGATCAAGGTGATGCTGGCCTCATAAAATGAGTTTGGAAGTTTTCCTTCTATTTCTATTTTTTGGAACAGTTTCAGGAGAATAGGAATTAGTTCTTCTTTAAATGTTTGGTAGAAATCCCCTGGGAAGCCGTCTGGCCCTTGGCTTTTGTTTGTTGGAGATTTTTGATGACTGTTTCAATCTCCTTACTGGTTATGGGTCTGTTCAGGCTTTCTATTTCTTCCTGGTTCAGTTGAGGTAGTTTATATGTCTCTAGGAATGCATCCATTTCTTCCAGATTGTCAAATTTGCTGGCGTAGAGTTGCTCATAGTATGTTCTTATAATTGTCTGTATTTCTTTGGTGTTAGTTGTGATCTCTCCTCTTTCATTCATGATTTTATTTATTTGGTCCTTTCTCTTTTCTTTTTGATAAGTCTGGCCAGGTGTTTATCAATCTTATTAATTCTTTCAAAGAACCAGCTCCTAGTTTCGTTGATTTTTTCTATTGTTTTTTTGGTTTCTATTTCATTGATTTCTGCTCTGGTCTTTATGAATTCTCTTCTCCTGCTGGGTTTGGGGTTTTTTTCTTGTTCTTTCTCCAGCTCCGTTAGGTGTAGGGTTAGGTTGTGTACCTGAGACCTTTCTTGTTTCTTGAGAAAGGCTTGTACAGCTATATATTTTCCTCTCAGGACTGCCTTTGTTGTGTGCCACAGATTTTGAACCGTTGTGTTTTCATTATCATTTGTTTCCATGAATTTTTTCAATTCTTCTTTAATTTCCTGGTTGACCCATTCATTCTTTAGAAGGATGCTGTTTAGTCTCCATGTATTTGGGTTCTTTCCAAATTTCCTCTTGTGATTGAATTCTAGCTTCAGAGTGTTGTGGTCTGAAAATATTCAGGGAATGATCCCAATCTTTTGATACCGGTTGAGACCTGATTTAGGACCGAGGATGTGATCTATTCTGGAGAATGTTCCATGTGCACTAGAGAAGAATGTGTATTCTGTTGCTTTGGGATTAAATGTTTTGAATATATCTGTGATGTCCATCTGGTCCAGTGTGTCATTTAAGGCCTTGATTTCCTTCTTGATCTTTTGCTTGGATGATCTGTCCATTTCAGTGAGGGGAGTGTTAAAGTCCCCTACTATTATTGTATGATTGTTGATGTGTTTCTTTGATTTTGTTATTAATTGGTTTATATAGTTAGCTGCTCCCACGTTAGGGGCATAGATATTTAAAATTGTTAGATCTTCTTGTTGGACAGTTCCTTTGAGTATGATATAGTGGCCTTCCTCATCTCTTATTATAGTCTTTGGCTTAAAATCTAATTGATCCGATATAAGGATTGCCACTCCTGCTTTCTTCTGATGTCCATTAGCATGGTAAATTCTTTTCCACCCCCTCACTTTAAATCTCGAGGTGTCTTCGGGTTTAAAATGTGTTTCTCGTAGGCAACATATAGATGGGTTTTGTTTTTTTATCCATTCTGATACCCTGTGTCTTTTGATTGGGGCATTTAGCCCATTAACATTCAGGGTAACTATTGAGAGATATGAATTTAGTGCCATTGTATTGCCTGTAAGGTGACTGTTACTGTATATTGTCTCTGTTCCTTTCTGATCTACTACTTTTAGGGTCTCTCTTTGCATAGAGGACCTCTTTCAATATTTCCTGTAGTGCTGGTTTGGTGTTTGCAAATTCTTTCAGTTTTTGTTTGTCTTGGAAGCTTTTAATCTCTCCTTCTATTTTCAATGATAACCTAGCTGGATATAGTATTCTTGGCTGCATGTTTTTCTCGTTTAGTGCTCTGAATATATCATGCCAGCTCTTTCTGGCCTGCCGGGTCTCTGTGGATAAGTCTGATGCCAATCTAATATTTTTACCATTGTACGTTACAGACTTCTTTTCCCGTGCTGCCTTCAGGATTTTCTCTTTGTCACTAAGACTTGTAAATTTTACTATTAGGTGATGGGGTGTGGACCTATTCTTATTGATTTTGAGGGGGGTTGTCTGCACCTCCTGGATTTTGATGATTGTTCCCTTTGCCATATTGGGGAAATTCTCTCCAATAATTCTCTCCAATATACCTTCTGCTCCCCTCTCTATTTCCTCTTCTTCTGGAATCCCAATTATTCTAATGTTGTTTCATCTTATGGTGTCACTTATCTCTCAAATTCTGCCCTCATGGTCCAGTAGCTGTTTGTCCCTCTTTTGCTCAGTTTCTTTATTCTCTGTCATTTGGTCTTCTATATCGCTAATTCTTTCTTCTGCCTCATTTATCCTAGCAGTGAGAGCCTCCATTTTTGATTACACCTCATTAATAGCTTTTTTGATTTCAACTTGGTTAGATTTTAGTTCTTTTATTTCTCCAGAAAGGGCTTTTATGTCTCCCAAGAGGGTTTCTCTAATATCTTCCATGCCTTTTTCGAGCCCGGCTAGAACCTTGAGAATCATCATTCTGAACTCTAGATCTGACATATTACCAATGTCTGTATTGATTAGGTCCCTAGCCTTTGGTACTGCCTCTTGTTCTTTCTTTTTTGGTGAATTTTTCCGCCTTGTCCTTTTGTCCAGATAAGAGTATATGAAGGACCAAGTAAAATACTAGAAGGGTGGCAACAACCCCAGGAAAGTATGCTTTAACCAAATCAGAAGAGATCCCAAATTGTGAGGGGGGAGAAAGGGGATAGAGGTTCAGAAAGAAAAAAAAATGAAACAAATAAAAGAAGAAAATGAATAAAGAAAAAATATAAAAAGGAAAAAATATATTAGATAATCTAGTTAAAAAACGTTAAAAAAGAAAAGCGTAAAACTTTAAAAAAATTAGCAGAAGAAGAGAAAAAAATTGAAAAAGAAAAAAAAATTAACTGCACGTCTAAAGAATCATGGGGAGAAAGGGATGAGCTCCGGCTTTGCTTTCTCCTCCTCTGGAATTCCGCTGTTCTCCTTGGTATTGAAACTGCACTCCTTGGTAGGTGAACTTGGTCCTGGCTGGATTTCTTGTTGCTCAACTGGGGGAGGGGCCTGTTGTAGTGATTCTCAAGTGTCTTTGCCCCAGGTGGAGTTGTATCGCCCTTACCAGGGGCCGGGCTGAGTAATCTGCTCGGGTTTGCTTTCGGGAGCTTTTCTTCCCCGAGCGCTTTCTGTAAAGTTCCAGAGGACAGTAAGATGGCGGCCTCCTGTTCTCCAGCCCAGAGGAGCCGAGAGCCCGGGGCCCCACTCCTCAGTGTGCCCTCAGAGAACAGCGCCCAATTACTCCCTTCACCCTGGCCTCAAGCCACGCTCCGAGCTGACCGAGCCTGCGATCAGTTCAAGGTAACCACGAGTTTAGAGCTCACTCCTCAGCTCTTCTCTGTAGCCGGCTTCCCCATTCTAGTACCTGTAAGCTCTGTGACACTCAGACACCCCCGATCCTTCTATGACCCTGCGGGACCTGAGGCCACACTGACCCCGCGTGGGCTTCACCCCGGTTAAGCCTCTGGAGCGATGTCCCTCAGTGGAACAGAGTTTTAAAAGTCCTGATTTTGTGCTCCGTTGCTCCGCCACTTGCCCGGAGCTGGCCCCTCCCCCCGCGGTCTATCTTCCCGTTGCTTTGGATTCACTTCTCTGCCAGTCCTACCTTTCAGAAAGTGGTTGATTTTCTGTTTCTAGAATTGCAGTTCTTCTCTTCGATCTCCCGTTGTATTTGTAGGTGTTTGCATTCTTTAGATAAGTTATCTAGCTGATCTCCTGCTACCTGAAGTAGTCTCAGCCTGCTACTTTTCCGCCATCTTGACTCCTCTCCTGCTATTGTCATTTTTTTTTGACACAGACTATTATATCATGATGTATATCATGATATTTCATAGTCTGCTTATCCACTCCACATTAATTATTTTATGGTGTTGCTATAATTGCTCCCTAGCTGACATTTCCTAAAAACCTATACCAGAGCTTTAAACTCACATTGACTGAGTTGTACTCATCTTCAATTTATGGATCAATTACGGATTTAAGTTTAGAGTGAAATTAACTTTATTTCAGGCTTAGTTGTAAACTTGTCTTCTGGTTCCATGATTTCAGTTCCTGGATCATCTCCAGTGCCTGAATTTCCAAATTAAAAGTTTACCTACTACTTTTTCACTATAACCTCACCAGCACTTGTCTCTTGTCTTCTTGGTGATAGCCATTCTAACAGGTGTGAGGTGATCTTTCGTTATAGTTTTTATTTGCATCTCCATGATGCTTAGTTGTGTTCAGGGTTCAAACTTGTAACAAAGAGTAAATAAGCCATAGGGATCTAATACACAGTGTAATAAATATAGACAAGAAAATATTACTTTAATGATTTAATGTAAATATTACTTCAGTGGCAATCATATTACCTAAACATATTAAAGTAACACACTGTATACCTTAAATTTATAAAATGTAAGATGTCAAAATTATTAAACTGAAAAATAACAATAAGATAAAATTCACCTACTGCCCAGGTCTTTGGAATAAAAAAACCTGTCTTAGTCTTACCAGTTTTGTTGACAATTGATGTTTTCTCAATGAACTGCAGCCTGCCACAGATTTAGCAAGAGCTTCTAATAGGTTCCTCTATGACTTTGTGCAGTCTGCAATTTATAACCAAATATTTGTTACAACTTACTCTATCTCCTTGAAAAGAATTGTCTGATTGTCTATATCATCATTTATTTCTGCAACTTTTTCTTGAAGTCAAGTTCTGCATACTTGCCTGAACTTAATTCCATCACCTACTACCATTAGCAACCACAATCTGTATTGCTGTAGTATCCAATTCCTGACTCTTCTTGTTGGGCTTATTTTGCTACTGACAGATAAATTGAGTCATTTTTTTATTCAATTAACAAATTCATACAAAATTTCAGGCATTATTCCAAATACAGAGTATTGCAGTATACCAAGTCTACAAAAATCCTGTCCTCATAGAACTTATATTCTAGTGAGGGAAGAGAGAAAGTTCTGATACTCATTAAAATCACTGCCATGTACACCTTTATAAAAAATACTCTTTATGCCTTTCTGGGTTATTTTCTTTGTATCAGTTGTGGTGAGAAAAAGTGAAAAAGTAACTGGTTCACCAGATCCACTTTTTTTTTTTTTTTCTAAGCACATAGCTAGCGTATGTTCCCTCAGCCTCCTTTCCAGTTGGGTGTGGTCCATGATTGAATTGTAAATAACAGAATCAAGTAGAAACAAAATGTTCCATTTCTAGGTCATTTAAAACCTCCTATATGACCCCCACCCATGCTCTTTCCCCATCTGTTAGCTGGATGCAAAGCTGCATGCAAATGAGCATGGTGACATTGGAAGCTATGTAGTGAAGACAGTGTAACATCAAGATGAATACAATCTGGGAGTGCCTGGGTGACTCAATTGGTTAAGTGTCTGCCTTTGGCTCAGGTCATGATCCCAGGGTTGTGGAATCTAGCCCTGCATCAGGTTCCCTTTTCAGTAGGGAGCCTGTCTCTCCCTCTGCCTGCCATTCCCCTTGCTTATGCTCTTCCTCTCTCTCTGTCAAATAAATAAATAAAATATTTTAAAAAATCAATACAATCTGGGTCCAGTATGACAATTTGCAGGAAAGCTGTGAAAGAGTTTACTTTTATCATCTTTGAGCCATTGTACCATTTTGTTATTGCTTATTATAATTGTATAATGGCTCCATCAAATTATAGAAATAGTTCGATGGTTCTTGGTACAGTTTGATATATTTTTATCCAAAAGCTTATCTAATTTATAGTGTAACCATCAATATGGGACTGTTTTCCCACAGCCCTAGCACTATTGATTTTTATTCATATATGTTGATTAACTTTTTTATTTTAACAAATTTATCATGGCATCTTCATTTTAATTCATATTAGTATGATTGGAAAGATAGCTATGTATTTTCCATACTGTTGTTTGTATTTCCTCATGTATAAATACTATCAAAATTCTTGTGCTTTCCATACTTACTAAATTGCATCTGAAATTGCATTCTTGTCTATAATTATATTTTTATTAAATAAGGATATTTGAATTGTGTGAAGTTTCTGCTTACTTTGCCTAAAAGAATTTCATCTTCCCCCCAAATATGTTTGTCTTGGATTGCAAGAGAAAGCAGGAACAAAGGCACACCTTTTATTGCAACAAAATTATTCATTCTTATTATAGTGGCATAGTTACATTCTTTTCTATAATCATTCATCTCAGGGATTTCAATAAATTGTGCAACAATTTATGTTTTTAATTGTTTTTCCAGAATTTTCTCTCAGACTTCTGCTTAGATAAAAGTGTTAATCTACTTGTTTGTTCAGTATGTGTTGGATTATATCAATTTGAATGAAATTATTTTTCCTTATATTCATTTAACCTTGGATTCTTAGGATAAACCCTACTTAGTTATTGCATTGGCCACAACTTCTGTGCCTCCATACCCTCAGTGCCATAGTCTTCTGGAACTTCAGTTAGTTAATGCAGTGATGCAATGGCCAATTTTGCTTGGACTTATATGATTCTGCATCTTGGGGACTCTTAAATCATTTCAGAAGGGTCTTCTTTTCACTGATGTGATACGGCCATGTTGATAACCACGTAGCCTGAATTTGTGACTTTTACTGAAATTTAACTTCCTGAGTATGCACTGGTAGTATTGCATGATGCCATTTGGCAGCACAGGTGAATTCACTCCCTGTGGGATAAATTTTGGCCAATGGAAAGCAGGATCCCATGATCAGCTTCAGAGTCCTCCTGGGTGACTAAGTTAAAGTATCAGCCAAATGACCAGCAATGTCTCTTGAGGGCTTTTCATGAAATGGAGGTTAGCACATTACTGTATCAGTTTGTATGGTTTCGCCTACTTCCCTATTTCTTTCTTTCTCTCTCTCTCTCTCTCTCTCTCTCTCTCTCTTTCTGTTTTGTTGTTGTTGCTGTTCACTCTTACTATCCTGGGATTTTGCTTCCTTAATAAGACATACCACTTAATCATTGTCTCAGGTTCTATATTCTAGGTAATTTGGGCTAATATAATTTGTAAGGGAAGTGTTTCCTAAAGATAGACCCCTAGCATGAGATTTTGCATTTTTCCTGTCCACCCTCTGAATGAAATAAGGACTCAATTCCTGATGATAAATGAAATGGTAACCTCTGGCATGCTGGGACCTCACATGTGCTTAAGCCTTTACCTGTGATTAATTGGAATAAGCTACATATGGAGGGTGAAACTCTGGGAAATCAAACAATACAGTGGTAATCATTATGGAGTCAATAATAATTATAAGATCTGCAGAGAATGATGCCTGCTTTTTAATGGCACCTTGAATTTTGCAAAATGAAAATGTTTGGCTCAGGGTAGTTTTTTACCCACTTGAGGTATCACCAGTATAATACTACTGATAAGGTCTCCCCTTCAGAAATGAATCACTCATTACACCAGGTTCTAGGAGTTGTACCTACTGAGTGGTTCTCTGGGAATTACCCTTGTTTCAAGGTAGCTGCTTTGGTCAAAATAAATGACCCTCCTTGGGGTCAGCTTACATCTAAAGACTCTTGATGCTAGGGTGCAAAAGCCTAATCCTCCTGCCTCAATTTGGGACATTTCTGAAAGGTTAACCCTGTATCACATTTTAATATTCTGCTGAATCCTAATTTCCTTCCTCCCTAACAGTGTTTTCCCCTCCAAATTCTACAATAAGTCACCTCAGATTCTTCTTTCAGGGAAATGGAAGCAGTAACAGTAGGTGCTGGAAGGGTTCCTAGGAAGCAGATTCTAAAACGAGATTTCGGTTCTTGTTTAACCACCATTAAGATGTTGGGAAAGACTTCACCATTTATGATTGGGGGAAAACAGTCCCTTGTTAAGTACAGTAGTGGAACAATTATTAAAACTTTTAACAGTGATACTACAAAAAGAGACTTTGTACTCACACTTCAAAAAATATTTATAGAAGGGAACACACTGGTTGATGCAATATCTCAGGTATCTTAAAGATTTATGGGGATGTGGAAAGGGACGTAGGTAGAGTAGGGTGGGGTGGGATATGAAATAGGTAGACCCTAGGGCTTATTCATGTATTGGAGAAACACAGTGACAGATTGTGAATGATTACTTGACAATTGAATTTAAAATATGATAATCAGAGGGCCTTCTTGACAATATATAAAGTTATTTGAATCTCCCAGGACTTAATCTTAAAGCTACCAAAGAATCAGAAATGGTTGAATTGTTAACATCAGCAAACTACTACAAAAATATCTTAGGCTCAATTTAATGTTATTAGGCAAACTTCATCTATAATTAATTCTCATAAACCATTATTTCAGAAGTAGTTTCTAGAATCATAAAAAATGCAGTCCTTGGGTCCCGGCTCATTTCATTTATCAAAATATATTTGAGATACATCCATGTTTTGGTATGGCTTGATAGCTAATTCCTTTTTACATTGAATAGTATTCCATTGTATGGATGCACTGGAGGTTGCCATTCATCCACCTAATGAAGGACATATTTAGCGCCTCTGAGTTTTGGAGATTATGAATAAAGCTGCTGTATACATCCACATACAAGATTTTTATTCTTCTAAGTTTTTTTTCTTCCTAGTTTTTATTTAACTTCCAGTTATTTAAGATTGAGTGCAATATTAGTTTAAGGTGTAGTATTTAGTGATTCATCACTTAGGTACAACACCCAGTGATCATAATAACAAATGTCTTCCTTAATCTCCATGACTTATTTAACCCATCACCCACTTCCCCTCTGTTTCTTGGTTGTCCTCTCTTTCTTCCCCCCTTATGTTTCTTTGTTTTGTTTCTTAAATTCCACATATAAATAGAATCATATGGTATTTGTCTTTCACTGACTGACATATTTTGCTTAGCATACTTCCTATATCCATCCACATCATAGCAAATGGCAAGATTTCATCCTTTTTGATGGCTGAGTAATATTCCATTGTACATGTATACTACCTGTTCTTTATCCACTCATCAGTTGATGGGCATTTGAGCTCTTTCGACAATTTGGATATTGTTGATACTGATGCTATAAACACTGCAGTGCATGCATCCCTTTGAATGAGGCACACTTGCTTGAGAAGAGAAATGGTGGCAGAGTATAAGGGGCATGAGACATGGTGAAAGTGGATTAGGCAGCTACTGTTCTGTGCTGTCATATTTACTATAGGCATTTCTGCATTTATACTGAGAGGTAAGAAGGTAAATGGCACCAGCCAGCTCCTTTGTCCCTGAAGAGGGGTCTTCCTGCTTACTGCTCTCAAGAAAGTGCTCCCAGAAGAGGAAATAATCTTCCTCCATGTGTCCCTAGGGATTTTTTTGATTGCCATTTCACACTGTCTGCATCTTGATTGTTTGCCTTCCTTCCTTCCAGGAGCAGTACAGTGCCTTCTGGGTTCTATTCTAGGCAAGCCTGCTGACTTTTAAAACTTCAGGCTTTAGGGACATGGTGTGGACAATGGCCTGCACTGGTCTTCTGGGGGCTGGTCTTACCCTGTTGGGACCACGACAGGTTTGCCCCAAAATGCCAAGTGTGCCAGAGCACAGGGATGTGGGTCTTAGAACAAGCAGACAAGGCAGCCAGCATCAGGGCCAGTTGCCCTTGGTAGGAAACTCTGTGTCTATGCTCATAGGTGGTGGAGGGAAATGACACCTTCCAGCTCTTTTGTCTCCAGAGAGGGGTCTCCATGAAGAGGGAATAATCTCCCCCACACACATTGTGTGCCCCAGGAATTCCCCATATCCTGTCATCCGCCCCTGGGTTCTTTGCCTGCTTTGTCTCAGGTGTAGGGAAGCACCACTGGGGCTCTATCCCAGCCAAGCCTTCTGACCATTAAAATTCCATTCTTCAATTTGGTTGCAAAAACTCGTGAAAATCAACCCCTCTGATTTTCCCATCCAATGGCTTTGGAAAAGTGTTCTTGTGCATTCCATGTCTTCCTCTCTCTCTTTTACCTCTCTCTGTGACCAGGGCTCCCTCCCCCTCCACAGGACTCATGATCCATTTCTCCTCCAAATCACATCTCCACACTTTCTCCTTCCTTCAATGTGGCCCCTTATTTCCCTCTAGTAGAGCAGGTTGTTTTTTTTTTTTTTTTTTCTATCAGTCATCAGGTCAATCTCTTGGGTAATCAGAATGATTTGGTAATTACCTAGTTGTGTTCAAAGGATGAGATGAACCTAGGGTCATCCTACTGTGCCTCTATCTTCACATTCACATATAAATTTTATGTAATATTGGTTTTCATTCCTCAAAGAGAAATATCAAGGTGTAGAATTTCTGGGTAATATGGTAGGTGTTCATACAACTTTATAAGATACTGACAAACATTTTCAAAATAACTATACCATTTTGCATAACCAGTAGCAATGTATGAGAGTTTCAATTGCTTCATATTGTTTCCAGTACTTGGTGTTTTCTTCTTTTTTGCTTCTTTTCCTTTTATTTTTTTTAACACTATTCTGATTGGTGTCTAGTGGTATCTGATCATGGTTTCATTTTCCCTTTTTCTGATAACTAGTCACGTTAAGTATCATTTTATTATATATTAAATTATATTATAATTATATTAAATCATATTAATTATATTATAATATATTATATTAAAATTAAAATAAATTATAATATATTATAATATAATTATATTATAATATAATTATATTATATTAATTAATTAAATCATTTTAATACATATTTATATATTTCTTAGGAGAAGTAGGTCTTCTGTTATTTTGCCCTTTTAAAAATTGTGTTGTTTCTTGTTGTTGAGCTTTGCACATTTTTAATACATATCCTTTGTCAGAAATGTGATTCACAGTTATTTTTTTCTGGGTTGTGGCTTATAGTTTTATTATCTCAATAGTGTTTTTCTTTTTTTTTCCTCATTGTGTTATATTAGTCACCATACAGTACATCATTTGTTTTTGATGTAGTGCTGCATGATTTATTGTTTGCCTATAACACTGAGTGCTCCATGCAATCTGTGTCCTCCTTAATACCCATCACTAGGCTCACCCATCTTCCCACACCCCTCCCTTCTAAAATGCTCTTTTTGTTTCCCAGAGTCCATAGTCTCTCATGGTTCTATTCCCACTCTGATTTCTCCCCTTCAACATAGATTCAAAACCTAAGGGATATGACAAAGGTGGTCCTGAGAGTGAAATTCATAGCCACCCAAGCCTCACTCAAAAAAATAGAAAAATCCCAAATACACAAACTATCTTTACATCTGAAAGATCTGGAGAATCAACAACAAATTAAACCTAACCCATGCTCAAGAAGGGAAATAATTAAGCGTGAACAGAGATCAATGAATTAGAAACCAGTAGAACACATTAACAAACCTAGAAGTTGGTTCTTTGAAAGAATTAATAAATCAATGAACCACTGGCCAGACTTATCCAAAAGAAAAGAGACAGGACCCAAATTAATAAAATTATGAATTAACAGGGAAAGATCATGACTAACACTAAGGGAATAGGAATAATTATCAGAAATTATTATCAATAGCTATATGCCAATAAGTTAATCAACCTAAAAGAAATGGATGCTACCCTGGAAACCTATAAACTTCTAAGACTGAAACAGGAAGAAATTGACAACCTGACTAGACCAATATCTAGTAATGAGATTGAAGCAGTGATCAAAAACCTCCCAAAAAACAAGAGTCCAGGACCCAATGGACTCCCTGGGGAATTCTACCAAACATTCAAAGAAGAAGTAATACCTATTGTCCTGAAGCTGTTTCACAAAATAGAAACAGAAGGAAAATTTCCACTCTTTCTATGAGGCCAGCACTACCTTGATCTCCAAACCAGGCAAAGACCCCATCAAAAAGAATTTCAGACCGGGGCGCCTGGGTGGCTCAGTGGGTTAAAGCTTCTGCCTTTGGCTTGGGTCATGATCCCAGGGTCCTGGGATCAAGCCCCACATTGGGCTCTCTGCTCAGCAGGGAGCCTGCTTCCCCCTCTCTCTCTCTGCCTACCTCTCTGCCTACTTGTGATCTCTGTCCAATAAATAAATAAAATCTTTAAAAAAAGAATTTCAGACCAATATCCCTGATGAATATGGATGCCAAGATTCTCAACAAGATCCTAGCCAATAGCATCCAACGGTACATAAAAGGATTATCCAAAATGACCAGGTGGGATTTATCCCTGGGATAAAAGGGTGGTTCAACATTTGGAAATCAATCAATGTGATAGAACATATAAATAAGAGAAGAGACCAGAACCACATGGGCCTCTCAATTGTTGCAGAAAAAACATTTGACAAAATACAGCATTCTTTCCTGATTAAAATTCCTCAGAGTATAGGGATACAGGGACTATTCCTCACCTTAATAAAACCCATAGCAAATATCATTCTCAATGGGGAAAAGCTGAGAACCTTCCCCCTGAGATCAGGAACATGAGAGGGATGCCTACTCTCACCACTATGGTTCAACATTGTAGTAGAAGTCCTAGAAACAGCAATCAGACAACAAGAATAAATAAAAGGTATTCAAATTGGCAAAGAGGTCAAACTCTCTCTCTTTGCAAATGACGTGATATTCTATGTGGAAAACCCAAAAGTCTCCACCCCCAAATTACTAGATCTCATACAGCAATTCAGGATATAAAAATCAATGCACAGAAATCAGTTGCTTTCTTATACACTAACAATGAAACGATAGTGTTTTCAAAGAGCAAAATTTCATTTGCTTTTTATAAAGTCCAATTTATGATCTTTTAAAATATTTTATTTATTTATTTATTTTGTCAGAGAGAGAGAGAGAGCACAAGCGCGGGGGGGAGGAGGTAGAGCAGGCAGAGGGAGAAGCAGTCTCCCTCCTAGAAGCCTAGGTGGGACTCCATCCCAGTACCCTGGGATCATGACCTGAGCTAAAGACCAATGCCTAATTGACTGAGCCACCCAGGCATCCCCAGTTTACGATTTCTTATTTTATTTTATTTTGATTTTTTATTATGTTCAGTTAGCCGCCATATAGTACATCGTTAATTTTTGATACTTCAATGATTCAGTAGTTGTGTATAACACCCAGTGCTCATCACAACACATTTCCACCTTAATACCCATCATGGGGCTACCCTATCCCTCCACCTCCCTCCCCTCCAAAACCCTCAGTTTATTTCCTAGTGTCCATAGTCTCTCATGGTTTGTCTCCCTCTCTGATACCTCCCCTTCAGTTTTCCTTCCCTTCCCCCATGGTCTTCCATACTATTCCTTATGTTCCACTTATGAGTGAAATCATATGATTTTTAAATTATATCTTTCCTTTAGTGTTGAAGGTAGGAATTAATTGCCTAATCTAACATCACATTTTTTCTCCTATGTTTTCTACTAAAAGTTTTATGTTATGCTTTTTAAAAAAAGATTTATTTGTCAGAGAGAGAGAGAGCACACACAAGTAGGGGGAGCAGCAGGCAGAGGGAGAAGTAGGTTCCTCACTGAGCAAGGTGCCTGATGCAGAACTCTATCCCAGGAACCTGGGATGATGACCTGAGCTGAAGGCAATCACTTAACTGACTGACCCACCCAGGCATCCCTATACTATAAGATTTTACATTTAGTTCTGTGATCCATTGGGGTTAATTTGTATATAATATTAGATATAATGATATAAATTTAATATGCATAATTTCATATAAAGCATATAAATATAAAATTTGCTAGAGGAAAATACTATCATTTCAGTGGTTACATTTAAAAAACTCCCTTTTATGGGGCACCTGGGTGGCTCAGCTGGTTAAATGTCTGCCTTCAGCTCAGGTCATGATCCCAGGGTCCTGGGATCAAGCCCTGGAGCCTGCTTCTCCCTCTCCTTTTCTCTCTCTCTCTCTCTCAAATAAATAAATAAAATATATAAAAAACCTTTTACATGTAACACTTCTTATTGTTAAGACATCTTAACAAACTAGATATGGAAAGAAACATTCTTTAACTGATAAAGAAAATTTATCAAAGGCATAGTAATTCTCATACTTAATGGTGAAAATGTAGGCAATTATTGTCAACATTATTAGTATATCTTCTCTGACCACTTCTTTTTAACATTGTATTAGATTAAAAAATTGATAGGTAATGAGATTAAAAAGCAAGAATCAAAATTGTTATTCACTAACAATATGACTACATAAACATTCTAAGAAAATCTACAGATGTATTATTAGAATTAAGAATTGAATGATTGAATCCAGCAACGAAGTTAGATAAAAGATCAAGAAAATCAAATAAAATCAGGAAAGTTATATATATATATATATATATATATATATATATATATATATATCTCAATTAAATTCTTGAACTTTATCTATATTCATACAGAAAATATACCATCAAAAAGATTATATCCAGGGAACCTGAGTGTCTCAGTGGGTTTAGTGTCTTACTCTTGATTTTGGCTTGTCATGATCTCAAGATTGTGGGACTAAACCCCACATAGGCCACTGTGCTGGGCATGGATTCTACTTGAGATTCTCTCTCCCTCTCCTTCTGACCCCCCCACTTTCTCTCTCTCTCTTTCTTAAAAATAGAAGATCACATTCACAACAGCAACATTATAATAGCAGTAGGGAAGATAAACAATAATCAAAACAAGTAAAAATAGGGGTCATGCAAAAAAAAATAGCTCAAAAAAAAGTGTTATCAGTTATGCCAGGATATAGTGCAGTCAGAGCCAACCTCACACAACTTTAGAGAATGTGACATTTGAGCAAAGACTTGAAAACGGTGACTTAGGTAGTCAAGGAGAAGGGCATTCCAGCAGAGGAAATAGTGCAATGGCTCGAAGGTGAGAGCATGACTAACTTAATGTGAGGAATGGCCAAGAGTTCAGTGCATAGCTTAAGATCACTGACATACATACAATAAAACACATAATAAGATATTCACTAAAGTGAAATTGGGAACACAACTATCCATAAATAGCAGAATGGATAACTTGTGGCATATTTATTCACACAAGGGAATATTATATAACAATATGAATAAATGTTTTACATTTATTATATAAAAATATAAAAAGTTGACTAAATCAGCAAGCTATGAAAAAGATATAAATAAATATATAAATGTTAAAACTGCACATATCAATTACTTATATATATAGGTATATGGTTTATGAGTTCATGCTTATGAAAAAAATATAAAAACATGGAAAAGAATAATACACCACTTTTAGTAGTTACTTCTAAAGGATGCAATTTCAAATCAGTGAGTAGCCCAAAAGGGCCTTCCTCCATATGTAATGACTTATTTATTTTCAAATAGACTATTATCATTTATTAAATCTGGGTAGTGGATCCTTGGGTAATTGATATATTATTCATTTTATGTGTTTCTGATACATTCACATGATGTGATGAAAACTTGGTGTTATATGCAACTGAATTACTGAACTCTAGATCTGAAATTAATGATGTACTGTATGTTGCTTAATTAAATTTAAAAAAAGATAATTAATTCAAAAATATTCTCTGCTAGAGGTAAACTCTTCCTTTTAGGCATTCTGGTTCCTGTCACTTATATATAGAATTTTTCATATATACCTATTTTTACTGCACTTTAGGTCTTTAAGGAGGTAGATAGTATTTACATCATCTTCAAAGTTCTGAAAACACTTAGTATAGTGTCTTACACAGAATGAATATTTGATAAACCTGTGAGAATTATTAAAATCGTATAAAATTAATGTACTTCTAATTCTCATTGATGATTTTCCCCATGTTTGTGACTAGGATGATTGATAAGAGTACAGAATAGAAGAAAAGTATATGAGATATTGTCTATGTGTTTATAAATTTTAAATTAAGCTTTAGTTAAAAGAAATACAAAACAAACAAACAAAAATCTCAGGTGGCCAATCTTGCCTGAGTGTAGTGAAGAGGATATAGTCTGTGGTGGTTGACACCTAGATTTATGAGTATAAGGAAGCATGTGTATTGGCTTATAAAGAAAGTCTCACTACTGCAGAATAGACAAGGGGAGAAAGTAGTCCTTCTAGGTCAGTACTTATAAAAAGGAGTAAGGCGGTAAGCTAAAATATATAAAAATTATGCTGGGAAATGAATAATTTACTTGACATGTTAGTAATTTTTAATGATAATGAAGGTCATCTGTCACCTGCACAAAGAAAGCATATGCCTTTCAGTGCGCATTTGTATATTTAATTTTAACAGCCTTGAATGTGGTTAACCAGATAATAAACTTAGTTAAAAGGTTTATCTTCATTTCAAATTACTGATTTGACAAAAATATAACTGGTAATTCAAAATGTGTAACATTTGGTCCTTGGAAAGAGAGGCTTGGCTTGACTTTGTTTTTTCAACTCCTAACATTCAAAAAAACCTCAAGTGGTTCTGTATGAAGAAAATTCATCTCTCATTTATACATGAGAGAATGCATCCATAATAGTTCATATAGATTTAGAACTGAATTCTTAATGCAATCAATATTTCTGTAGGAAGCTCTTTCTCAATATACCAACAAGATATTTTTCAATAGATAGACCTCAACGTGAGACAGGAATCCATCAGAATCTTAGAGGAGAACATAGGCAGTAACCTCTTCGATATCAGCCACAGCAACTTCTTTTAAGATATGTCTCCAAAGGCAAAGGAAACAATAGCGAAGATGAACTTTTGGGACTTCATCAAGATCAAAAGCTTCTGCACAGCAAAGGAAACAGTCAAGAAAACAATGAGGCAACCCACGGAATGGGAGAAGATATTTGCAAATGACAGTACAGACAAAAGGTTGATATCCAGTAAAGAAGATGTGGTATATATACACAATGGAATACTATGCAGCCATCAAAAGAAATGAAATCTTGCCAGTTGGGATGATGTGGATTGAACTAGAGGGTATTATGCTTAGCGAAATAAGTCAATTGGAGAAAGACAACTATCATATGATCTCCCTGATATGGAGAAGTGGAGATGCAATGTGGGGGGGTTGGGGGGTAGGAAAAGAAAAAAATGAAAGAAGGTGGGATTGGGAGGGAGACAAACCATAAAAGACTCAATCTCAAAAACAGACTGAGGGTTGCTGGGGGGAGGGGGGGATGAGAGAGGGTGGTGGGGATATGGACATTGGGAAGGGTATGTGCTATGATGAGTGCTGTGAAATGTGTAAACCTGGCGATTCACAGACCTGTACCCCTGGGGATAAAAATATATTATATGTTTATTTAAAAAAATAAATTTAATTATTAAAAAAAAGGTTGATACCCAGGATCTATAAAGAACTCCTCAAACTCAACACACACAAAACAAACAATCATATTTAAAAATGGGCAGAAGATATGAACAGACACTTCTCCAATGAAGACATACAAATGGCTATCAGACACATGAAAAAATATTCATTATCACTAGCCGTCAGGGAGATTCAAATTAAAACCACATTGAGATGTCACCTTACAACAGTTAGAATGGCCAAAATTAGCAAGACAGGAAACAACATGTGTTGGAGGGGAATGTGGAGAAAGGGGAACCCTCTTACACTGTTGGTGGGAATGCAAGTTGGTGCAGCTACTTTGGAGAACAGTGTGGAGATTCCTCAAGAAATTAAAAATAGAGCTTCGCCATGACCCTGCCATTGCACTACTGGGTATTTACCCCAAAGATACAGATGTAGTGAAAAGAAGGGCCATCTGTACCCCAATGTTTATAGCAGCAATGGCCACGGTTGCCAAACTGTGGAAAGAACCAAGATGCCCTTCAATGGACGAATGGATAAGGAAGATGTGGTCCATATACACTATGGAGTATTATGCCTCCATCAGAAAGGATGAATACCCAACTTTTGTAGCAACATGGATGGGACTGGAAGAGATTATGCTGAGTGAAATAAGTCAAACAGAGAGAGTCAATTATCATATGGTTTCACTTATTTGTGGAGCATAACAAATAGCATGGAGGACAAGGGGAATTAGAGAGGAGAAGGGAGTTGGGGGAAATTGGAAGGGGAGGTGAACCATGAGAGACTATGGACTCTGAAAAACAATCTGAGGGGTTTGAAGCGGCAGTGAGTGGGTGGTTGGGGGAACCAGGTGGTGGGTATTAGAGAGGGCACGGATTGCATGGAGCACTGGGTGTGGTGCAAAAACAATGAATAGTGTTACACTGAAAAGAAATTTAAAAAAAGTTTAAAAAAAGATATTTTTCAATATACTATCACATTTTTAGTTCTCTAAGTGAAAAAATTTATTGCAATTGTATATATATATATATCTCCCATATTCATATATTTTATATGTGAAAATAGGAGCATTTCAATGAAAGGTTAATATGCTGACTTTAATTTGGTGTTTCAAATATTAAAATAGTGTCTTAATTAAATTTCTTTAATAGAAACATTCCAGCAATAAGAACAAAAGCAATCTAAGGGAGTTGTGTGCACTGGGCATGGTTTTAAGAAGTCAGTAAGGCTGAGATATTTAAGTTAAATATTCTGAGTTATTGATAACTTTGTAGACAGTTTAACCTGGCACTATGCTGAAAAAACTAGTCCGTATTGGTTAGATGAAAGTCAAACAGGTTTTCTCCTGATGGAATATGAAGTTGTGACAGAGACACTGGCAACTCTATATTAATAAACTTGGTATCTCTTGGAATTCAGGATTTTAGAAAGGTATTACATGACACTTGACATCACATCATTCTCATTTTGTTCAACTGAGATTTCCTTTTTTTTACGACTTATTAGTAATGATAATAATTTCTTATATTTAAATAATGTTTAACATGTTTACAGTTACTTGATGTTTATTATTTCATTTCCTTCCCACAAAAACCTGTGACTGGTAGGAGTATTCATTTTATAAATGAGGAAACTGAGCTTTTATGAGAAGTTTTATGACTTGCTTGAGGTCAATGATCTGTTAGTAGCAAAGATCAGATTGAAATCCAAGTTTGGAGAGCTCTCCAGTGTTCCTTAGAATAAGGTATGGTGTTCCCTCACTATTTAAAATAAAAAGCATAAATATTACAAAAGCAAACCTTTTGCCTGAACAATTTTCAGAAATATTTCTGAAGTACATAATACAATTTACATCTTTTCCTCAAAGAAATTGAAATATTTTTTCTTTCTTTTTCTTTCCACTTTTTCAATACAGTAGTACTACTTATCAATTCTAATAAGGACTAGTATTATAAATGTATATTTCCTACAATACTTTTTAAAATTTGGGAAAATAATTGTCACTTGAAATCGTGATGGTGATATATCTTTTTTCTTTAAGATTTTATTTGTTTATTTGAGAAAGACAGAGACAGAAATAGTGACAGAGATTATGAATGGGGAGGAGAGGGAGAAGCAGTCTCCCCACTGAGAATAAAGCCCTGACATGAAGCTCAATCCCAGGAAACCTGGGATCATGACTTGAGCTGAAGGCAGACGCTAACCAACTGAGCCACCCAGGCACCCCAATGATGTATCTTTATGGGAAGACACAGGTTAGTTCTCATAAATATGTAATATGAAAAGTTCTCAAAGTCTATGACAAAGGCATTCATTCAGTTAATCAAAATCTGTGAATTTAACAAATATTTGTTGATGATTCTAAATAAGAATCACATTATGTCTTTGAGATAAAAATGAGCATAAGACATGGCTTTTTGTAGGCTCTGGTAAGTAAAACAGAATAAAACGGAAAGGAGAATATGTTAAGCACAATTCCTGTTTCATGGAGCTTACTTCCTACAGGGCATAGAGTGTGAAAAATAAGTACTATGCTTTTCAAAAGGCAGAAGCTTGCCAACAATGATAAACTTTGTAATTTGACTTAAAAATTAAGGGTTAGGCAGAGAGAAAGGAAAAAGAGGGACAGTATAAGCAAAAGTGCTGAGATAGAAATGGATTGTTCTTATTTAGGTGATGAAATGTGATGAAAGCAATGCTTAAGAGAGCATTCTGGTAGTTACATAAGGTCTGAATCTATAGCGTATAACCCCTACAATGCACACTGTCTTTGAAGAAGGCAGTTTAATTTCCTGTTTTGCTTTCTGTGCAACTGTATCAAATTCACAGACTGAAACTTAAAGAAAACAACCAGCCTGTTAGGAGGGAGAGAATAAATTCTGGTACCTTGAATCTTAGAATCTCCAATAATTTATTCCAACCAAATGGTGTTTGAGGTAGGGGATGGGGAAGACACAGTGAAAGGTGTCTTTCACTGGTGAAAGGTGTGGGTGAGTGATTGCACTTTTTATTATAGTCTATTTATTTTAGAATATCTGAAATCCAGTCAATGGAAGTAAGATTATTTTCCAGTTCATTGTGTGAATCTTACGTGAAAGACAAAAAATTGAACCAGGAGCTGAGCATATCTAATTCATTTCCCAATGTAGATTTAAGAGAGGGATTTTCCCATAATTAAGTGGAATGAGAATGCATCCAGGTAATTTCCAATATAGAAACCATATAATAGTAGCTTCATTTGAGATGATAGAAAAGAAAGCAGCGCAACAATAACAAAACATAGATCCTGTGAAGAAATTCTTTACTTCTCCAGAGATTTCAAAAATGAAAATGAATTTGGTAAATATCCTCTTTGTTTTTGTAAATAACATCTTAAAATAACCAGAAAGAGTGGAACTTTGTTGCAGTCTCTATCAAAACAAAACACATTCAAGTTCTCTGAAATCATAAAAAGCTAAAAAGAGAACAGTTTGGTATGAATAGATAACTGATTAAGATGAGAATAAGGACTACAGGGAAACTAACAAAACTAAATAATGAGATCTACATCGGAGGCTGTAAAAGTTATAATTAAGTGTGTATTTTAATTAATTCAATGATATTGAGAATATAGTCCTTCAATAACAAAGAGATAAATGTGATGTTAGTATATGTAAATATGAAAGAAAAAGAATGGGATTTACTCCAAGAGGAAAACTGAAAAAGTCGATCATAACTATAACAATAAAAGCAATCTTTCCTAATTAAAAATTTAAAATACCTGCAACAGTTAGTAAATATAGTAATGTAGGAATATGCTCTTACTCTCTTAATTCTGAATTCTACAAAAAATAAGCAAAAACAATAATAAAAATTAATTAAACTCATAGTAGAACAAAGAAATGTATTTGCTTGGTATACCCTAATTTTCATAAAATTTTTAAAAAAGACACTGAGAACTGACCTAAAATTCCACTTCTTTAAAGAACAAGAAAATTAGGGAGAAAATAAATTAAGTTTTTTAATATCCAATTAAAATTTTTAGTTTGACATGAGCTGGAATTGTACTTGGATTGTGTGAGGATGGTAAACATATATAGCTTTAGTAGAATACATTTAAGGGAGTTTTCATTTAGTTTGTTCATTTTCTCTCTGTAGTAGAAGGAAAGGTGTCTAGTAGAAGTGATAATAAAAATGTTGGAATTTTGAGAAAAATGGAAGTAGTCTCAAAAAGTTATTATGGATAAGGAAAAGTCCAAGATAAATGTGTAGACTATGGTTTTCTGTTGGTTCTTCTTCATAATTATGTACTTTTCCCTATTCCTGATTAGCAATCTGTATGAAGAGTGCAGGAGTTCTACCAGTACATTGGAATATAAGCAATGGATTTTAATATAACAACACAGAAGTGATTGAAAGATAAGTTGAAGAATTTAGGTGGAATATGAAAATCAATTAAAAGAGGATGAATAGTTGACAGTTAGGAGAAATGTAGTAGGCTTCAGTGACTTGTGTAAGAGGAACAGGTATATTATGAATGAGTGAATGAGAGAATATATGAGCAGAACATTGCAGTCATATGATGGACCATTTGAGTTCAGAATTTCAGAAGCAATGGCATTGTAGAAGTTTACAGGGTGTGCAGTATACCCACTGGATGTGGCAGATGTGTTGTTAAATGGTGCAGTGAAATTCTTTCAAGATAAAAGGGTCAAGGAAGGCATGCAAACAAATAAAGTGTAAGATGGAAATAAAGATTTTAAAATAGGGGCACCTGGGTGGCTCAGTGGGTTAAGCTGCTGCCTTCGGCTCAGGTCATGATCTCAGAGTCCTGGGATCAAGTCCCGCATCGGGTTCTCTGCTCGGCAGAGATCCTGCTTCCCTCTCTCTCTCTGCCTGCCTCTCCATCTACTTGTGATCTCTCTCTGTTGAATAAATAAATAAAATCTTAAAAAAAAAGACTCATTAAAAAAAGATTTTAAAATATGTCAAAGTTTTGATAAATGTAGGTAAGTTTTTAGAAGCTGAGTACATGACAGGAATGTGACTATTTCAGGCCAAAATAAACATACTGCAAAAACTTCAAAAAATCAGGAATTTACATTATGATGAAAACTATTGATTTGAAAGTGTTACCATAGAATTAGGACAGTATGGCATTGGAGTTAAAAGTCTGGAATCTGAAATTAAATTGTCTAGGTTTAAATGATGGCTCCTTCTGTAGCTGTGTAACCTTAGAAAATTTACATATACTCTCCATGGATGTTTCTTCATTTCTAAAATGAAGATATTTTTATTCACCTAACAGTGCTGTTGTGTTTGTTTAACTAATTAATGTAAAGTATGTTATATAAGAACAGGTCTAGTTACATGTAATGGAAAGCCCAATATATTTATTTTTTTAAAAAATATTTTATTTATTTATTTGTCAGAGAGAGTGAAAAAGAGAGAGAGCACAATTAGAGGGAGCATCTGACAGAGGGAGGAGCATGCTCCCTGCTGAGCAGGGAAGCCCAATGCAGGATTTGATCCCAGGACCCCGGGATCATGACCTGAGCCATGACCTGAGCCAAAGGCAGATGCTTAATTGACCAAGTCACTCAGGCATCCCCAGAAAACCCAATTTAAAGAAACTATAAAAAGTGATTTTGTTTGTTTTTCTGACATAAGTAGGAACCTATAGGTAGACAATTCAGAGCTAAGATGGTGACTTCATGGTGCCATCAGTGTTTTCAGTCTTCATTTGTTTGAAGGGCCCACTTGTCATTGAAGGGTAATCTAGTCTACTTGTAAGATAGCTCCTTTTTTCCAAATCACCTGCCAAAAAGAGTGCAACTAGTTTTAGCCTAGAAGAAGGAAGGGAACATAGGAAACAAAAAAATCAAACCAAAGGAAAAAAGAATCATACCAGTTGAATCTCTTCTCCATTTCTAGAGAGCTTTTCAAGGAAGCCTGACCCAACTTTCTCTTTTTTAAATCTCAGTTTTTGTAGGTCAGAAGTCTGGGCATGACATGGATTGATCATTTGCTCAGGGTCTCACCAGCCTGAAATCAAGGTATCAGCAGGGGCTGCAGTTCTAATTTTGACTCAGAGTCCTATCCCAAGCTCAATGGTTGACAGATTCAGTTCCTTGTGATTGTAGGATGGGGGATTCTGTTTTCCTTTTAGCTGTCAGAAGGGATTGCTCTGCACACTTAGAGGACTATCACAGTACCTTGTTATGTGGCCCCTATAAACAAGTAACAACATGGATATTTTACTTTGTTGCAGCAGATCCAGTTGCACCCTCTGGTTTCACCAACTGGAGAACACTCTCTGGTTTTAATGAGCTAATTTAATTAGGTTAAATCCACCTGGATCATCTCCCTATCTTAAGGTCAATTGATTTGGGACCTTAATTACACCTGCAAAATCCCTTTCTAGCAGTGCTTAAATTAGTGTCTCATTGAGTTAAATGGGGGAAGGTACGTATATACCTAATGCCAAGAATGTTTTGGGGCCATCTTAGAATTCTGCCTGCCACAGAAATTGACCAAGGAAAATAAAATGTGCAACATGATGTGCTTAGCTGGTCAGAAAATTGCCAAGAGAATTGAGTAGCCTCTGCTTTAAACTGTGCATGGCATACAGGATTTCCCAGATTTATTTGTATTTGGAATTGATTTTTCTATCTTCTTTGAAAGTGAGTTACTTTAACTAAAATATTCACCCAAACAAGTGCCTAAAATCTCTGTGTATATTTTTGACCACTAAAACCAAGAAGTAGTATTATGATCTAATATTTGTTAACAGTCTTTGTTACATTTGCATTCTGCCAGGAAAATTGCAAACAAGAAATTTGTTTTTAAATACTCCACAAAAGTAAAATTGCAAAGGTGTATAGTAACCATATTCATTATCAAAATACTTAAGAAGTGATTTTTCTGAATTATAGAAACATTAAATAGCTTGATTTTAGTTGGGCAAAAGGAACAATTTGCAATTGGTAGCTATTATCAGTAATGAGACTTCTCTCACCATTTTTCACCAAATACCTGTGAATGTTTGTGATTATTATGCCTAAGTATCTGTGTGTACAATTTTTTCTCAATTGTGTTAATGCATTTTTATGTTATGCATCTTAAAATGACTAAAAATCACCACCACCCAGAAATAAACACTGTTAACACTTTGGTACATTTTCCTAAAATCTTGTAAATATAATTAACATAATATAGGTTATATTTTCCTTATTTTAATGTACTTCTTTTTAATGTACTATTTTACAATATGTATTATAATATACTACTTTTATAAAATGAATTATAATGTACTACTAATAATGTACTACTTTTATAATATGAATTACGTACATAAGTGCATGCATATATATATATATGTTATATGGTTATAAGTATGTAATACAAATAGTGGAAAAATATAAGTTCAAAATAAAAGAGAAAAGAAAAATAAATCAAAATTTGGAATGTAACAGACAGAAATACAAGCAGTGGTTATCTTTATGGGTGAAATCTTGGTGATGTATTTTTCTGCTACTTTAATGTATATTCCAAATGTTCTATAATGACTGTGGTGCTAAGTTTATATTGTAAGAACAAACAAACCTTACTTTTAAGAGAAAAAGATAATTTGAGGATTCTTTTCATGAAATTCAATAAAAATCTGTTAAAAGTAAAGAGTAAGTGAAACAGATGAAAGGGCTTGAGAAGTACAAAATTCTAATTATAAAATAACATTCATAGAGATGTCATGTACAAAATATGGGACATATTCAATAATGTTTACTAACTTTGTGTAATGACAGATATGGGGAATCATTTCATAATTTATAAAAAATATTGAATCATTATGATGTAGCTAACGGGGGTACTGTATGTCAAGTAAATGTCAATAAAATAAATAAATAAATAAATAACAATATTTACTTTAGAGTAAAATTTAAAACATTAAGCTGTCAAAATTGAAATTAAAATTTCTCTTATAGAAAAATTATGGTGCCTAACATTTTACAACATCCTACAATTTTACCCTTATTGTGTATATCTTCAGTTTTATAGTTAATTTACATAAGCAAGATAGGTTTATAAATTTTTGTTCTGCTTTTATTACTTGTAAATGCAGGCTTACCAGAAGTTGCTTGGTAATATCAGAGAAGAAAAAGCCAGACTGCATTACTTTGTCATACATCTATGAATGTTGCTATTATACAGTGAATAAGATGGCCTAAAGACCCATCATTATTTTTAGTTGTCAACCAACTGATCCATTTTTCCTGATCATAAACAAGCTGTTAGCTGTAGAGCTCAGTTTAATCTGTCTGAGGTTTTATGGGCTTCATATGCCTGAGTTGCCCAGACATTTGCAATAGTTTGCTGATAAACTAGTCCGCTAATGGAGGGGAAAGGACCTCTGGTTTGTAGCATTTTCTAGTATAAGCACTTCTGCCATGAGACAATTTTTAGCTTCTAATAATTGCAATACCAGTTTACAAACTTCTTGAAAATTTAACAATCAGATGTTGTGAACCTGTGTGAGCCAGCTCCAGAATACTGGTATTTGAGCTGAGAACTTATTATGTGACTCAGTAATATGCTTAGTTCATTTCTAAGCAAAGAAAATTTGATTCAATTTCATTTTAACTGTAACATTTTATTTGATACTGCAACCCATGCTAAATCAAAAATACTGCAAGTATAATAAGAACTGAGTCTGAGAATAGTTGAATTAGTTACCTGAAATTGCTCAACTGCTAATTACCTAATTTTATAACCTCTATTTTTTCTGTATATTCATTATCAAAATCCAAAATCTAAGAAATATATTATTGTAAGCAATATGAAAAGATTAAAAAAATTTTAAAAAGATAAAAAAAGTTTTGGTTTTGTAGACAATGTTAAACTCATAGAACCATGAACATCCTTTATTAAGCTACCATTGTAGACATCAACAATAAATTTGGATTCATTTTCCAAAAATAAATCATACTTAGATAAAACTTTAAATATGTTTTAAGATACTATATATATATTTTTCATGTTCTTTCTTTTAATTTAAGAAAATAGGGGCTCTTGGGTGGCTCAGTTGATAAGTGGTTGCCTTCAGCTCAGGTCTTGGGATTGACCCCTGCATAGGGCTCCCTGCTCGGCTGAAAGCCTGCCTTTCCCTCTACCATTTCCCCAGTGTGTGTTACCTCTCTCGCTATGTCTCTCTCTGTCAAATAAATAAATAAAATCTTCAAAAAATAAAAATAAAAAATAAACATATTAGGAAAATGGACACCTATATAGGAAGAAAGAGATTACTACTTTCCTTTTGATATTACTTCTGGCTCATATAGATGGTGACATCCATAAAGAACAAATAAATGAGGATTATTGATAGTTGTACCTTAAAAAGAGGAGGAGATATGCCAGCATATCAAAAAGCCTAGGAACATTTGATTAACATTTGGAAACAATGAATCTTTATGTTTGAAAAACTAAGAATAAAAATTATTAAGAGTGGCACTTCTGTATTTCATTTAGATATGAAAGAGAGGTAGAAAATTACTCTTGACTTTACAGTGAAAAAAAGCTAGATCAACAGCAAGTTCACAACTTTTCTTCAATCCATCATAGTACTGACATCTTAAGATAATCAAGTATCCCAGAATCTAGATAGAGATAGTACTTTCTGGGGGAGATGAGAGCCAAGCACTAGATTATTTGAGTAAGATGCAATGTCACAGTACTAAAAATAGTTCACCTGGGATGATTGGCAAATTGGTGGAGTTCAGTAAACTATCTATTTGATAGTGTGAGACCCATGTTGGTTACAAATACAGAGAGTTCACATCATCTATCATGCTTTTTCTTCACAGACCTCATGTGGTGATCACAGACTAGATTGGGAGAGTCCTGAAAATTTCTCCCTTGTGCCATATACATGGGATATAGGGACAGTAGACATTTCAGAAAGTACAAGAAACTCCACCTGGACTCCACTTTATTATCTTCTCCCCAAATGATAACCATAGTTTGTGGTAGAAGGGGCACTGTCATCCTCAGGGAACTAGTAAAATCTGATTGCTTCTAGAAAGGGCAAAGGGCAAGAATGGGTTCTGGGTTCAGACCTATGCCAGTACAAGGACACCACTAAGAGCAATATCCATATATACCAGGGAAAAAGTGCCTGCTTAATACTGAGTCTTAATAAAAACAATGAGTACAACCCATTCCAAACCTCTACAAGTCTAAAAAAGTATTGCAGAATAAGTAATATGCAAGCCAAATACTCTCTCTGAAGTGCAATACAAAGGGAACTCTTAAGAATTAGGGTAAAGCTGACATTAGAAAATAAAATCTACTGACAAACTGCCATTCTAAATCATTAGAGGATCAAATGGAAATGTTAAAAATGAAAAAAAACAACAACAACAAAACAATACCCTTGATAAAGAATGATTTTAGCAGACATCTTAGTAGAATTAATACATCCAGGGAAAGAATAAGTGAACTTGAAGATAGGCTTATAGAAATAACCCAAACTGGAAAACAAGAAGGAAAAATAAAATTAGACAGAGAGAAAGTAAGAGAGAGAGCAAATCTAAGAGCTGAGGAACAATGAACAGTTGTCTAACAAATGAACAATTGGAATCCCAGGAGAATAGAGAGAAGATGGAGAAGAAATATTTGAAGGACATAGGATAGTTTTTTTTTTTTCTAAATTAATGACAAACACCAAACCATATATCCAAAGACTTCAGAAAACACCAGGTAGGATAAGATAACAGCACATATATACACACAAACACATCCATAGGCATATAGTTCAAACTACTTAAAAAATATAGAGTTAATCTTAAAGGCAATCAGATTAAAAAGAAATACAGTTGACCCTTGAATAATATGGGTTTGAAATGCACAGATCTATCTATATGCACAGTGTTTAGATAAATATATTGGAAACATTTGTGGATATCTGTGACAATTTGGGGAAAACAAACATACATACACACACCATGTAGCCTAGAAAGAAGAAGAAGAAGAAGAAGAAGAAGAAGAAGAAGAAGAAGAAGAAGAAGAAGAAGAAGAAGAAGAAAATAAAGAAAGGAAGAAAGAAAGAAAGAGAGAAAGAAAAAGTTACTATTGAAAGAAAAAAAACAGATCATACGTTTACAAAACCTGTGTTAACTATTTATGTTATTGTAAAGCTTTTGGTCAACAGCAGGCTATTATTAGCTACTAATAATGGTTTTGGCAAAGTTAAAATTATACACAGATTTACAAATGCATGGAGGTTTGGAACCGCTAACCCTCATGTTGATCAAGGGCCAACTGTATCACACAAACAAGCAAAGAAGTATTTTATACAAATAAAGTATAAAACAAACAAAAATGTGGGAATATATTGTCAGCAGATCTATTCTATAAGAATTTATTTTGTTTTATTTTTTACATTGCTTTTCAGTGTACCAGAATTCATCGTTTATGTACCACACCCAGTATTCCATGCAATATGTGCATTCCATAATACCCATCACCAGGCTCACCCAACCTCCCACCCCCTGCCCCTTCAAAACCCTCAGATTGTTTTTCAGAATCCATAGTCTCTCGTGGTTCATCCACCAGTCCAATTTCCCCCAACTACATCCTCCTCTCCATCTCCCCATATCCTCCATGTTATTACTTATGCTCCAAAAATAAGTGAAACCATATGATAATTGACACTCTCTGCTTGACTTATTTCACTCAGCATAATCCCTTCCAGTCCCATCCATGTTGATACAAAAGTTGGGTATTCACCCTTTCTGATGGAGGCGTAATACTCCATAGTGTATATGGACCACATCTTCCTTATCCATTCATCTGTTGAAGGGCAACGTTTAAAAATTTTTTATTAACATATAATGTATTATTAGCCCCAAGGGTACAGGTATGTGAATTGCCAGGTTTACACACTTTACAGCACTCACCATAGCACATAACCTCCCCAATGTCCATAACCCAACCACCCTCTTCCTACCCCCCTTCCCCCAGCAACCCTCAGTTTGTTTAGGGAGATTAAGAGTCTCTTAAGTATTGTCCCCCTCCTGTTCCCATCTTGTTTCCTTTTTTCCTTCCCTACCCCCAGCAAATCCCCCAGGTTGCCTCTGAAATTCTTCATATCAGGGAGATCATATGATAATTGTCTTTCTCTGATTAACTTATTTAGTTCAGCATAATACCCTCTAGTTCCATCCACAAACGTTGAAAATGGCAAGATTTCATTTCTTTTGATGGCTTGCATAGTATTCCATGGTGTATATATACCACATCTTCTTTATCCATTCATCTGTTGATGGACATCTAGGTTCTTTCCATCGTTTGGCTATTGTGGACATTGCTGCTATAAACATTCAGATGCACTTGCCCTTTTGGATCACTACATTTGTATCTTTAGGGTAAATACACAGTAGTGCAATTGCTGGGTCGTAGGGTAGCTCTATTTTCCAACTTTTTGAGGAACTTCCATGCTGTTTTCCAGAGTGGTTGCACCAGCTTGCATTCCCACCAACAATGTATATTGTCTCTGTTCCTTTCTGCTTTACTACTTTTAGACTCTCTTTGCTCAGAGGACCCCTTTCAATATTTCCTGTAGCAGTGGTTTGGTGTTTACAAATTCTTTTGGTTTTTGGTTGTCCTGGAAACGTTTTATATCTCTTTCTATTTTCAGTGATAGCTTAACTGGATATAGTATTCTTGTCTGCATGTTTTTCTCATTTAGTGCTTTGAATATATCATGCTAGTTCTTTCTGGTCTGCCAGGTCTCTGTGGATAAGTCTGCTGCCAATCTAATATTTTTACCATTGTATGTTACAGAATTCTTGTCCCGGGCTGCTTTCAGGATTTTCTCTTTGTCACTAAGACTTGCAAATTTTACTACTAGATGACGGGGTGTGGACCTATTCTTATTGATTTTGAGGGGAGATTTCTGTGCCCATTTTTGATGTTTGTTCCCTTTGCCATATTAGGGAAATTCTCTATAATAATTTGCTCCAATATACCTTCTGCCCCCATCTTTCTTTTTTTTTTTTCTCTAGAATCCCAATTATTCTAATATTTTTCATCTTATTTTCACCTTATGGTATCATTTATCTCTCAAATTCTCCCCTCATGGTTCAATAGTTGTTTGTCTCTCTTTTGCTCAGCTTTTTTATTCTCCATCATTTGGTCTTCTATATTACTTATTCTCTCTTCTGATGCAGTAAGAGCCTCCATTTTTTATTGCAACTGATAAATAGCTTTTATGATTTCAGCTTGGTTAGATTTTCATTATTTTATTTCTCTAGGAAAGGCTTTTTTTTCTCAAGACAGGGTTTCTCTAATATCTTCCATGCCTTTTTCAGGCCCAGCTAGCACCTTGAGAATTGTCATTCTGAACTCTAGATCTGACATATTACCAATGTCCATATTGATTAGGTCCCTAGCCTTTGGTACTGCCTCTTGTTCTTTTCTTTTGTGGTGAGTTTTTCTGCCTTTTCCTTTTATCCAGATAAAAATGTATGAAGGAGAGAATAAAATACTAAAATGGTGGCAAAGACCTCAGAAAAATGTGAATTAACCAAATAAGAAAAGACCCCACATCATGGGGAGAAGGAAGGGGGTAAAAAGAAGTTCAAATACATTTAAAAAATTTACACACACACACACACACACACACACACACACATATTAGACTGATGAATAGAATAGATCCATTCAGTTGATTTTCAGTGTATTTTGGTCTCCTACAAGAAACTACCTCCCAAAATTTTAAAGAAAGAAAAACATTATACACACACACACACACATATATATGTGTATATATACATATCTACATATACACACACAAAAATAAGGATTAACACAATGAAGGGATGGAATATGACTGTAAAGATGAACATTTTAAAAAATATATAAAAAAAGGAGTTGATAAGTTGCTTGGGAAAAGAAAGAAAAAGAAAGTGGAGAGAATTTGCTCAGGCTGGAGACTAGAACAAAGCCCTGTGCTAGATTTAGGGTATATTTTGATCTATTAGAAGTTGTATCCCAAAATTTTTTTAGAAGAAAAAACCCTATATGTATACAAAAAATGTTAGATAGAATGAAGAATAAAATAGGACTCTAATAATGAATGTTCAAAAATATTTTTTTAAGAAAGGTATTGTTAAGATAAACTAGTTAAAAAATGTTAGAAGAGGAAAGAGGAAAAGTTAAAAAATAAAATAAGCAAAAAAATAAAATTAAAAAAAAAATTCATTAACTTTGCAAGACTAAAGAATCATGGGGAGAAAGCCATGAATTTCATGCTTTGCTTTCCTCTCCTCTGGAATTCTGCTGTTCTCCTGGTCAGTAAGCTTGGTATTAGCTGGATGTTCTTGCTGATCTTCTGGGGGAGGGGCCTGTTGTAGTGATTCTCAAGTCCCTTTGCCTGAGGTGGAATTGCTCAGCCCTTGCCAGGGGCTGTGCTAAGTAATCTGCTCAGGTTCGCTCTCAGGAGCTTTTGTTCCCTGAGCACTTTCTGTAGAGCTCTGGAGGAAGGGAATTAAAATGGTGCCCTCCCAATCTCCAGCCCAGAGGAGCCAAGAGCTCTGGATGCCACTCCTCAGTGTGACCTTGGTGAAAAGCACTCAATCACTCCCTTCTCCTGGGTTTCCAGCTGCACTCCAAGCTCACCCAGCCTGTGACCAAGCATTTCTGTCTCTGAGACACAGCCCCATTTGTAGTCTCTAAACCTAACAGATTGCTGCCTCCAGAGAAGGAAGTTGAATATCCCCAGATATTCCAATTGTGGGGTCCCTACTCAAAGAGCAATGGTCTGATTGTGCCACAGATCACAGTTTAAGGTAATCCCAAGCTGAAGGCTCACTCCCCAGCTCCGTCTCTGTAGCCAGCTTCCCTGCTCTAATACCTGCGAACTCTGCTACACTCAGACACCCCCAATCCTTCTGTGACACTGCAGGACCTGAGAACACGCTGAGTCCCCATGAGGGCTCTGCCCCCACTTAGCCTCTGGAGCTATGTCCCTCAGTTGAGAAGACTTTTAAAAGTTCTGATTTTGTGCTCCATTGCTCTACCACTTGCCAGGAGCCAGTCCCTTCCCCCACAGTATGTCTCCCTGTTGCTTCGGATTCACTTTTCTGCACATCCTACCTTTCAGAAAGTGGTCGATTTTCTGTTTCTAGAATTGCTGCTCTTCTTCTCTTCAATCTCCTGTTGGATATGTAGGTGTTTGAAATGTTTTGATAACTAACTGAACTCCTGCAACCTGATGTCATCTTAGCCTGCTACTCCTCTGTCATCTTGACTCTTCCCCCTAATCTATAAGAATTTTTAAAGGAAGATCTGCAGGTAGAAGGAATGTTATACAGAAACTTTACTGTCTAAAACTTAACAAAAGAAACTGGAAATTTAAAAAAAAGAGGTAAAGTAAAAATCCCTTTTCGCTAATTTAATTGTCATAAGCTGTAACCACTTAAAGCAAAAATAGTAGTAAGGAATTTTGTTTATCATATGTAAAGATAGAATGCATGATAATCAGAGTCAAGATGGCGGAGAAGTAGCAGGCTGAAACTACTTCAGGTAGCAGGAGATCAGCTAGAGAGCTTATCTAAAGATTGCAAACACCTACAAATCCAATGGGAGATTGAAGAGAAGAAGAACAGCAATTCTATAAACAGAAACTCAACCACTTTCTGAAAGGTAGGACTGGCGGAGAAGTGAATCCAAAGCGACGGGAAGATAGACCGCGGGGGGAGGGGCTGGCTCCCGGCAAGCGGCGGAGCAATGGAGTACAAAATCAGGACATTTAAAAGTCTGTTCCGCTGAGGGACATCACTCCAGAGGCTTAACCAGGGTGAAGCCCACGCGGGGTCAGCGTCGCCTTAGGTCACGCAGGGTCACAGAAGGATCGGGTGTGTCTTAGTGTCACAGAGCTTACAGGTATTAGAACAGGGAAGCCAGCTACAGAGACAGAGCCGAAGAGTGAGCTCTCAACTCAGGGTTACCTTGAAATGGTCGCAGGCTCGGTCAGCTCGGAGCACGGATGGAGGCCAGGGTGACGGGAGTAATTGGGCGCTATTCTCTGAGGGTGCACTGAGGAGTGGGGCCCTGGGCTCTCGGCTCCTCTGGGCCGGAGACTGGGAGGCCGCCATCTTCATTCCCGTCCTCCGGAACTCTACGGAAAGAGCTCAGGGAACAAAACCTCCCGAAAGCAAACCCGAGCAGATTACTCAGCCCAGCCCCTAGTAAGGGCGGTGCAATTCCACCTAGGCAAAGACACTTGAGAATCACTACAACAGGCCCCTCCCCCAGAAGATCAACAATAAATCCAGCCAGGACCAAGTTCACCTACCAAGGAGTACAGTTTCAATACCAAGGAGAGCAGCGGAATTCCAGAGGAGGAGAAAGTAAAGCACGGAACTCATGGCTCTCTCCCCATGATTCTTTAGCCTTGCAGTTAATTTAATATTTTTTCTTTTTCAATTTTTTTCCCTTCTTCTGCTAATATTTTTTAACTTTTACCCTTTTCTTTTTTAACGTTTTTTAACTAGTTTATCTAATATATATATATATATATATATATATATATATATATATATATATTTCCTTTTTATATTTTTCCTTTATTCCTTTTCTTTTTAAAATGTTTCTTTTTTTTTTCTTTCTGAACGTCTTTTTATCCACTTTCTCCCCCCTCACGATTGGGTTTCTCTTCTGATTTGGTTAAAGCACATTTTCCTGGGGTTGTTGCCACCCTTTTTGTATTTTACTTGCTGCTTCATATACTCTTATCTGGATAAAATGACAAGGTGGAAAAATTCACCACAAAAAAGAGAACAAGAGTAAGTACCAAAGGCTAGGGACCTAATCAATACAGACATTGGTAATATGTCAGATCTAGAGTTCAGAATGACGATTCCCAAGGTTCTAGCCAGGCTTGAAAAAGGCATGGAAGATATTAGAGCAACCCTCTCAGGAGATATAAAAGCCCTTTATGGAGAAATAAAAGAACTAAAATCTAACCAAGTTGAAATCAAAAAAGCTATTAATGAGGTGCAGTCAAAAATGGAGGCTCTCACTGCTAGGATAAATGAGGCAGAAGAAAGAATTAGCGATATAGAAGACCAAATGACAGAGAATAAAGAAGCTGAGCAAAAGAGGGACAAACAGCTACAGGACCATGAGGGGAGAATTCGAGAGATAAGTGACACCATAAGACGAAACAACATTAGAATAATTGGGATTCCAGAAGAAGAAGAAAGAGAGAGGGGAGCAGAAGGTATATTGGAGAGAATTATTGGAGAGAATTTCCCTAAAATGGCAAAGGGAACAAGCATCAAAATCCAGGAGGTTCAGAGAACCACCCTCAAAATTAATAAGAATAGGTCCACACCCTATCACCTAATAGTAAAATTTACAAGTCTTAGTCACAAAGAGAAAATCCTGAAAGCAGCCCAGGAAAAGAAGTCTGTAACATACAATGGTAAAAATATTAGATTGGCAGCAGACTTATCCACAGAGACCTGGAAGGCCAGAAAGAGCTGGCATGATATATTCAGAGCACTAAATGAGAAAAACATGCAGCCAAGAATACTATATCCAGCTAGGCTATCATTGAAAATAGAAGGAGAGATTAAAAGCTTCCAGGACAAACAAAAACTGAAAGAATTTGCAAACACCAAACCAGCTCTACAGGAAATTTTGAAAGGGGTCCTCTAAGCAAAGAGAGACCCTAAAAGTAGTAGATCAGAAAGAAACAGAGACAATATACAGTCACCTTACAGGCAATACAATGGCACTAATTTCATATCTCTCAATAGTTACCCTGAATGTTAATGGGCTAAGTGCCCCCATCAAAAGACACAGGGCATCAGAATGGATAAAAAAACAAAACCCATCTATATGTTGCCTACAAGAAACTCATTTTAAACCCGAAGACACCTCGAGATTTAAAGTGAGGGGGTGGAAAACAATTTACCCTGCTAATGGACATCAGAAGAAAGCAGGAGTGGCAATCCTTATATCAGATCAATTAGATTTTAAGCCAAAGACTATAATAAGAGATGAGGAAGGCCACTATATCATACTCAAAGGATCTGTCCAACAAGAAGATCTAACAATTTTAAATATCTATGCCCCTAATGTGGGAGCAGCTAACTGTATAAACCAGTTAATAACAAAACCAAAGAAACACAACGACAATAATGCAATAATAGTAGGAGACTTTAACACTCCCCTCACTGAAATGGACAGATCATCCAAGCAAAAGATCCACAAGGAAATCAAGGCCTTAAATGACACACTGGACCAGATGGACATCACAGATATATTCAGAACATTTCATCCCAAAGCAACAGAATACACATTCTTCTCTAGTGCACATGGAACATTCTCCAGAATAGAATAGATCACATCCTCGGTTCTAAATCAGGTCTCAACCAGTATCAAAGGATTGAGATCATTCTCTGCATATTTTCAGACCACAACACTCTGAAGCTAGAACTCAATCACAAGAGGAAATTTGGAAAGAACCCAAATACATGGAGACTAAACAGCATCCTTCTAAAGAATGAATGGGTCAACCAGGAAATTAAAGAAGAATTGAAAAAATTCATGGAAACAAATGATAATGAAAACACAACGGTTCAAAATCTGTGGCACACAACAAAGGCAGTCCTGAGAGGAAAATATATAGCAGTACAAGCCTTTCTCAAGAAACAAGAAAGGTCTCAGGTAGACAACCTAACCCTACACCTAAAGGAGCTGGAGAAAGAACAAGAAAGAAACCCTAAACCCAGCAGGAGAAAAGAAATCATAAAGATCAGAGCAGAAATCAATGAAATAGAAACCAAAAAAACAATAGAAAAAATCAATGAAACTAGGAGCTGGTTCTTTGAAAGAATTAATAAGATTGATAAACCCCTGGCCAGACTTATCAAAAAGAAAAGAGAAAGGACCCAAATAAATAAAATCATGAATGAAAGAAGAGAGATCACAACTAACACCAAAGAAATACAGACAATTATAAGTACCTACTATGAACAACTCTACGCCAACAAATTTGACAATCTGGAAGAAATGGATGCATTCCTAGAGACATATAAACTACCACAACTGAACCAGGAAGAAATAGAAAGCCTGAACAGACCCATAACCAGTAAGGAGATTGAAACAGTCATCAAAAATCTCCAAGCAAACAAAAGCCAGGGCCAGACGGCTTCCCGGGGGAATTCTACCAAACATTTAAAGAAGAACTAATTCCTACTCTCCTGAAACTGTTCCAAAAAATAGAAATGGAAGGAAAACTTCCAAACTCATTTTATGAAGCCAGCATCACCTTGATCCCAAAACCAGACAAGGATCCCATCAAAAAAGAGAACTACAGACCAATATCCTTGATGAACACAGATGCAAAAATTCTCGCCAAAATACTAGCCAATAGGATTCAACAGTACACTAAAAGGATTATCCACCACGACCAAGTGGGATTTATTCCAGGGCTGCAATGTTGGTTCAACATCCGCAAATCAATCAATGTAATACAACACATTAATAAGAGAAAGAACAAGAACCATATGATACTCTCCATAGATGCTGAAAAAGCATTTGAAAAAGTACAGCATCCCTTCCTGGTCAAAACTCTTCAACGTGTAGGGATAGACGGCACATACCTCAATATTATCAAAGCCATCTATGAAAAACCCACCGCAAATATCATTCTCAATGGAGAAAAACTGAAAGCTTTTCTGCTAAGGTCAGGAACATGGCAGGGATGTCCGTTATCAGCACTGCTATTCAACATAGTACTAGAAGTCCTAGCCTCAGCAATCAGACAACAAAAGGAAATTAAAGGCATCCAAATTGGCAAAGAAGAAGTCAAACTATCACTCTTCACAGATGAATGATACTATATGTGGAAAACCCAAAAGACTCCACTCCAAAACTGCTAGAACTTGTACAGGAATTCAGTAAATTGTCAGGATATAAAATCAATGCACAGAAATCAGTTGCATTTCTCTACAACAACAAGAATCAAATGAAATTGCAAATTGCTTAATTAACTTAAAACAAAAAACGTGGAAAAAAAATAATGAATATAGTAACACATAGAAAATTCCTAAAATAGTGCCATTTAATTCAACCACAACAATAATCACAATAAGTATGAATATTTTAAGCACATGAGCTAAAACATGTAAATTGTCAAACTGAATACAATATTCTGTCTATAGCAAATTTGCCTTAAAGTTAAAGACATAAATTAAAAATAAAATGATGAATAACAATATCCCTTGCAAAAACTAATTGAAACCTGGAATATTTATATTAATATTAGATAAAGTAGACTTTAGAAGAAGAAATATGATAATATTATCAAGGATAAAAACGTACTTTATGTTATGATAAAGGGTCAATTCTCCAAGTAGACATAACACTTATAAAAATGTGTAGATAACACAGAGTTTTATTTTTTCCTTATTTCAAGTTTTTATTTAAATTTCATTTAGGTAACATACATTGTAATATTAGTTTCAGTTGTAGAATCTAATAATTCATCATTTATATTCAATACACAGTGCTCATCACAAGTGGCCCCCCCTTAATACCCATCACCCATTCAACCCACCTCCCCACCTATTTCCCCTCGAGCAACCCTCAGTTTGTTCTCTATAGTTAAGGGTCTATTTCTGGTTTGCCTCTCTTTTTTTTTTCCTCATATTCATCTATTTTGTTTCTTAAATTCCACATAGGAGTGAAATCATATGGTATTTGTATTTCTCTGACTTATTTTCTTTGCATTATATACTCTAGCTCCATCTTTATATTGCAAATGGTAAGATTTCATTCTTTTTATGGCTAAGTAATATTCCATTGTGTGTGTGTATATGTATGTATGTGTGTGTGTGTGTGTGTGTGTGTAATCTCACAACTTCTTTATCCAATAATCAATCAATGGACATGTGGGCTCTTTCCATAATGAGCTATACACATTGCTGCTATAAACATTGGGGTGCATATATCCCTTTGAGTCCATATTTTTGTATTCCTTGGGTAAATACCTATTAGTGAAATTGCTGGATCATAGAGTAGTTCTATTTTTACCTTTTTGAAGAACCTGTATACTATTTTCCAGATTGCCTGCACCAGTTTGCATTCCCACCAACATCTATATCTCTGTATCCTCACCAACATCTGTTGTTTCCTGTATTGTTCAGCAGAGCTATAAAATATGAGTCAGAAGCTGATATAACTTAAAGGTGAAATAGACAGATTCACAGAGTTAAAATGTACAATAATTCTTCCTAAAACAAACTGATAGAAGAAAGAGGCAGAAAATCAGTACAACTATACATGACTTGAACAACACTATCAATGAAGTTGACTTTATTGGTATTCAGAGATGGGGCTGAGAAATTAAAAAAAATGAACTAAGTAAAATGAAAACTATGTTCTGTCTTGATACTGTAACTCTAAATTTGTTTCTCATCAAAGTAGGGTTTAGAAATTCTAAAGCTACTTTACCTGTATCAGAAACAAAACAAACAAAACAAAAAACAAACACATTACACCAGGGTTGAACAAATGAGTAAGCATTTTGGAGATAATGTAAGCCAAGTTTCTCATTGTCATGGAATAAAGTTACAAAGGAAAAGCTAGAATAAATTCAGTAGAGTTAGATTTAAAATGGACGTATTGTGGTGATAGTTTTGTAATGTATATTAATATCAAATCACTTGGTTTTACAATTGAAACTAATACAATATTGTATGTAAAATTTTGTTTCAAAAAAAAAAGAAAAAAATACTAAAATAAACTCATGGTATATTAAAAGATGGCAATACCAGTAAAAACTCATATTTTAAAATAGACAAGTGAATGTATATATGTATAGATACATTCTAGTTCTGTCTCCTGAAAGGGATTATAACTTGTGGATACCCCAATAACAATAAGTGCACATAGCACCCAAATTATAGTTTCTAAATACCATTCTTCATAAAAGTACCCAGTGCTCCCTGGAGAACTATCTAATCACCAATCTAGGAAAAGGAAAATACAAGATAAATATGGGGTAGCTTGTGGTGCCAGAAAGCAAGGAAGCATTAGGAAAAAAAAAAGAAAAGAAAAGAAAAATATTTATGGGGGGTGGTGATAGAAGCATATCAGAATGACATAGAAGCCAACTTGAATGAGATCTCAAGGACTGAAACAGGATCATTTTGACCAAATATATAAATAAGGTTGGTGATATTTTATAACCCAAAGCATGAAGTAAATATTCATGAGTTTACACTAATATAAATAAATGACTAAATAAATAACTAAATGGAGAAAGTGTGAAAACTCTTTTTTTAAGATTTTATTTATTTATTTATTTGACAGAGAGAGAGAGAGTGAGAGCACAAGCAGGGGGTCAGGAGAGGGCCCCAATTCAGGGCTCCATCCCAGGTCACTGAGATCATAAGCTGATCCAGAGGCAGATGCTTAAGAACCTGAGCCACTCAGGTGCCCCTGAAAACTCTTATAGAATAGTTTGATTAATAAATATAAAACAAGTGGGAAAAATGGAAAATCACTATGAGAATGCTACAGTAATAATTGCTAGAAGTAACAGCCACCAATAAATGCTAAAATTAGTGGGCACAAATTTAGATAAACAATCTTTTGCCACAGTCTCAAAGTACCTATCACAAAATATTTATTAATTACAAATTGGAAAATAGAAACTTTTGTGGAGAAAATTGGCTGACACCACCTTAACCAAAATTAATGTGACCAATAATAAGACATATACTTTTTATACTGAAAAGGATATCTATGTGATATTTTTCACCATAACAAGTAACCTCAACTAATCGACCAAAAGCATCAGCAAAACTGAAATGAAGGGACATTCTGCAAAATAACCGATGAGTATTCAAAATGTCAAGGTCATGAAGGAAAATGGAAAACTGGGAAACCATCATAGAGTGAAAATAGTTAAGGGGACATGACCACAAAATGCAATGAGAGAGCCTAAATTTGATCTTGGAACAGGGAAAAAAAAAATTGGTGACGTCTGAATAAAGTCTGCCATTTAGTAATAATATTGTACTAACTTACTAGTTTTGGTAATGTTACTATAGCTATGTAAGATGTTAATATTAAGGGAAGTTGGATAAAGGGTACACAAACGTTTTATGTTATCTTTGTAGTTTTTCTATAAATCTAAAGTTATTTAGATATAAGAAGTTAAGAATAATAAAAAAATGGTTATAGCACAGTATTCGAAGAGCAGCTGCAGGAACATATAGTGTGTTGGATTTTGAGGACAATTTTCATACTTGAAACTTGTGTTATAAGTTTAAATATTTAGAGAATCAGAATGAAAACATCTTCAGGGGAAAAGAAAACAGAATAAAATAAAATAATAGTTGGGGCGCCTGGGTGGCTCAGTCATAAAGCATCTGCCTTCAGCTCAGGTCATGATCCCAGGGTCCTGGGATCGATCCCCACATTGGGCTCCATTATCAGCGGGAAGCCTGCTTGTCCTTTTCCCACTCCCCCTGCTTGTGTTCCCTCTCCTGCTGTGTATCTCTTTCTCTCAAATAAATAAATAAAATCTTTAAAAAATACAATAAATAGTTTATCTGTATCATGCTTTATAGTTTCAAACAGTAACTCTTTGTTCTTGATTTTAATTATCCTGAACAAAACTTGTTAATAAAAGTATCATTTTTATTATACAAAGAGGAAAACTAAAGTTAAGAAAAAGTTCATTCATGCAAGTCACATAGCTAGTCACAGAATCATAAATTTAACGCAAACATTCTAACTTGAAATTTTGTGCATGTTTTATTTATTTCTTACTTATGTATTATTGTTTTATTTTTCAAAACTTTTTACTTATTTACCTGACAGAGAGAGAGCACAAGCTGGGGGAGTGACAGGCAGGGGGTGAGAGATAAGCAGGCTCCTCGCTGAACAGGGAACCTGGTGTGGGGCTCAATCCCAGTACCCCAGGACTATGACCGAAGCTGAAGGCAGAAGCTTAACTAACTGAGTTACCCAGGTACCCCTTCTGCATATTTTGTTAACCAAACCTGATATTAATTTACCATAAAATGTACTCTATGCATTTAGAAGCTCTTGGCTAATGTCTTCTAATACAGTACTGTTTTTTCTAATTTGGTCACAAGTTTAAGAACATCGTTTTCCCTAACTAAAGTAATAAAGTTGACCAAAAAAATCTTAAATTATGAGCCTCTGAAATCACTTTTTAAGAAATAACTTTATTTTATGGGGTACCTGGGTGGCTCAGTTGTTGAGTGACTGCCTTTGGCTCAGGTCATGATACTGGAGTCCTGGGATTGAGTCCTGCATGGGGCTCCCTGCTCCATGGGGAGTCCGCTTCTCCCTCTGACATTGTCCTCTCTCATGTTCTCTCCTACTCTCTCTCTCTCTAATGAATAAATATAATCTTAAAAAAACTTTATTTTGCTTTAGTTTTAATAATGTTTACAATAAGTGCTTGATAAACATATACATATACATATGGTAGTGAAATTGGGGAATAGATCTGTTTATATTTATTCCATAGCATGCTGCTAATTTAAAATGTGTTTCATTAAACTTGTAAAAAAAAAGACAAGAGGTGAATGATCATGTTTAAATTAAGGATGCCTAGACTATAAAATAACTTCAACAGTTGAGCTGTTAAAAATAATGTGGGCATTAAGAGTGTCAAAAATATCTATCACTTAATAGAATATGTAAAATGCAAACTAAAGTGTACATTTTAGATATGGCAAGTAATGTTAAAGAGTATTTCCTAACTCAGACTATAAATAAGGATTTGAGTCACTTGGCTTGTGGCTAAGTTCTTGCATCTTAGTATCATATCTACACATGTTGTAATTTTGATTAACTGGTAGAGTTCCTGATTACACAGTTGTGTCAACAGTATCATTATTAATAGAAACATCATGGTTTTCAATTATTTACTATTAATTGTTAAAGTTTGTAATGATTGGACTGGGTTATTTTTAAGTCATTGCACTTCAAGAATGAATTAATATATCTCTATCTCTGATTAAAAGAATGTGGATGCTAAACCATGGGTAAATTGTGTAATAGATGAATTTGCCTTTGGCACACGTGCATATTTTTTTTATGCAATATGGAGTGCCCTTTTCCCATTATCTCTATGCTATCCAGATCTCTCAAATTGCCTTTGCTCTTGCAAATTCCCCAATGATAGTGTTCTACTAAGAGTACATATGCCCAGTGTGATTCATGCTCCAAAATTGCTTGTCTATTCTTTATAGCTGTCATTCAAAATTTTTATTCTTTAGGTTTGAAGAACTAAGCTATGTTCTTGTCTATAAATAATCTAATTACTATGACTCACAATTAAGTAAATTATTGTCCCTAATCATCCTACAAATAGAGGATACTTGTTAACACAAAATCATGCTTGGGTAC